>NC_142584.1:75311522-75463037 GCF_965207765.1 Zootoca vivipara | reverse complement strand
GCTATGCTAAAAAAAAACACCACAATACTGAATAGATGGACCAAAGCTTTCTTCTCCTTTTTTTTTTAAAAAAACATTGCTAATTATCAACCAGCAACGTAGCAAGT
Organism: Zootoca vivipara; assembly: GCF_965207765.1. Lineage (NCBI taxonomy): Eukaryota > Metazoa > Chordata > Lepidosauria > Squamata > Lacertidae > Zootoca > Zootoca vivipara. The sequence goes on along the minus strand of NC_142584.1, from coordinate 75,462,930 downwards.
AAATGACTTGTTGTTCAGTAAGATGGGACTTTGGGATTTGTAGTATTGAATTCATAGACTTTGTCCTGGCTCTGTAAAGACTGCCTGGTATGCAGATGATACGCTTAGTCATGAGGAAAAGAGGTGGCTTTGACATGTCTGTGGACCATCACCTGTCCATTGACTGATTTTAGGAGTTCGTGAGTCGAATGAATCAGGTAGCTCAGCTGGTAGAGCCTTAGACTCTTAATCGCTGGGTTGTGAGTTTGAGACCCCACAGTTGGGCAAATGATTCCTTCATTGGACTAGATGGGTCTCAGGGTCCTTTCCAACTCTGTGATTCTATGAGCCAGATTTTTTATATAGCTCAAAAAAGACTGATGGGGTGTTAACCCTTCAAAAGGCTCTTACACACTGCCACACACTATTGTGTCTCACAGAACAATGCAGGCTTGCTGGCAAAGTTGCATGCTGTGGTGCAGCTTCACACTGTACATTCTCTAATAGCATCTACACATAACAGTTCCTGTAAGGCTATAAAATTGTTCAGTCACAGACATCTTCATTAATAATAATAATAATAATAATAATAATAATAATAATAATGACTACTACTACTATTTCCTATTTCCTGTGTCTTCATGGTACTGCAAATGGTTCAAGTATGTATGGGGCAGTAGATAAGCATAGTATTCTAACTTTAGAAACATAGGTTCACAATATTGGAAGCCATTATTCCTTCGCATCAGTGTGAAATTGCCCATGCCAAATTTGCTATTCTCCCTTATTACTCAGTGTGCATACAGGCACAATTGTCATTTACAAATACAGTATCAGTCTTTTTTTGCAGCAGATTATTTCTATGTATATCAGGCATCCCCAAACTGCGGCCCTCCAGATGTTTTGGCCTGCAGCTCCCATGATCCCTAGCTAACAGGACCAGTGGTCAGGGATGATGGGAATTGTAGTCCAAAACATCTGGAGGGCCGAAGTTTGGGGATGCCTGATGTATATTATAAGAAATAAATGTTTGTGGCCACTAACTCATATGTCTGTTGAGGGAAAGCCCCTAAAAACTTTGACTTTGGCATATTAAATGACTGTGCAAACCTTCCCTAGATTTCTGATTGTTGTGAAACTATTATCTTCTATTCCAAAGATTTTTTATGTATGTGGAGGAAATAAATATTTCACTCCTGTCAGTCCCTTTGCATGTGTCCAAAGGATTACAAGCATGCGCTGCAGATTTTATTTCCTTTCTTCTAAGAGAAAGCCTTCAGTATCACACTAGAAGCTGCTTTTTAATGCCACAGAGAAAAAAAGAAACAAATAAAGCTTTTGATGATTATGGTGGGATGGAAGTCTCCGTTTCAACACAAAACATATATCTTCCCTTGTGCATTTCTGGGCTGCGGCCACTTAATAATAATAATAATAATAATTGGGAGGTTGTAGTGTGCCATACTTTGGGGTACTTTGTGAGACTCTATTAGTTGATTACTTCCTAATTCCTACAGTAGCAATTAATTCCAGTGGAAATTCATTTTTCAAACCTCGTCTACATATCTCAAGGTGCAGAGGTAAAAGTTGCAGTGACATCTCTTTAACTCAATCTGTGACGGAAACTTTCTGACTTGAGAAAGTGCAAAGAAGTTTCAAGGAAGCAATACTAGCCCTTGACAGGAGTAGCTTAGGTAATGGGTACTACTGCAGAGTCCACTCAGTTCATTCTGATAAACCACTTCAGTTACCATCTTAAAACAGTTTGTACAATGAAAACTGCTATTGAAACAATAGCAAAACCAACTATTGTACTTTCAGTGTGTATGTGTGTACTTTGCTGAATTAGTGCAAAAGGTGTAGATGCTTGCAGGAGTGAGCTTGTCAAATCATAGAATCATAGAGCTGGAAGGAAAGCAGGCATACATCAGCACAGAAGCAAATGTTATCATTTGGCCAGGGCACACCCACATATCAGTCAATGGGATTGATCAAATTTTGCAAGTCAAAAAGTGAAGAGTCTCACAGATTGAGCCTCTGAAATCGACGGAATGAATGCTGGTCCACAGGTCACTTTAACCCACAGTTAAATTATGGTTTAATGGTGAATGTGCAATGTACTGGTACATGGAGCAAAAATTGTGGGTGCTTCACTTCTCTCCCACTCCTGCTGCCACACTGCTGAGAGCTAAAGCCATGGTTTGATTTAGTTTTATGCGTGTACGGTTTGTTTCTTTCCAAACTAAACAGGCTGCTAAACTTTGTTCTTTGCTTACTGCTTATGGTTTGTTTGGAGGAAACAAACTGTAAGCCTGGGTTCCAATGTAATGCCAAGCCAAACCATGACTTAGCCCTCTGCAGCTAAGCTTAACTGTTGTAGGCATAAAGATCAGATAATTTTGAGTTAGTTATCTTGAACAGTGATCTTCAGCAAACGTACTGAGAAATTCAATTTGAAAGTCAATATACTTTTCCCAGAACTGCCATCCTATGCACACTTAGCTCAGGATACTTCTGACTAAACATGAACCAAACTGAGCTACAAGTGGATTTTGGATTAGAGAGTTTGAATCGAATTTACTGCAAGATATGTATTTCTGTGGCTCAGTTTGCACATAGCATTTTTCATGTGCACAGATAATCTTATACATGTCTACTCAGAAATAAGTGCCATTAAGTGAGATGGGACTTGCTTCCATGTAAGTATAGGATTGCAGCCTAAGTATAGAAACTCTACTTTCATGTAGAAAAAAGGGTACAAATGTTTATTTGCCACAGCTTACATAGGAACCAAGTGATTGCCTTAACTTTGTAATTAAATTGATTTCAGTGTGGACATGTGCTCCCAGTTTTCACAAACAACTTTGTGGGTATAATGGAACATACATTTGTGTAGGGTATCTATACCCTAACCATGCATCAGAGCTGCTATGGAACTTTTTGAAAAGTCTTGAAAAGCCAACATGAGACATACCTTAAGAATAATGTTCCAGCGTGGGAACAAACAGTAGGATATGCTGGCTATCAACAATAAACCCATTTTCACTCACTTGTCAATAACATGGCGATAACATTGGCTGCAATTTTATGTTCAATTTCCTTTTCATGCTCTCGCTCACATTAAGAACTTTCACACATGGCACAACTGGTGGGAGAGTTTTTCAGCTGTGTTTTTTTAGCTTCACAAGGGGAAACAGTCTCAGCCCAAGATAGCCAGTCTCTGGTATAATGATCACTTTGACAGCTCAGATTAAATAGGTGATTCACAAATCAACGTGAGCACTGAGCATAGCTCTGTTGATATCATTGCACCCTAAACTCTTTCTCCCCCAGAATGCTGCGTTGCACATATCTTATTTTTTTTTTTAAAAAGACTTTGTTAAATTCCAAATTTACTGTTTGAAAAGGTGTTCAGATGGTATCCAACCTAGGTAATTTCAGAGTAGAAATTACCAACTGAAACGAATAGACCCAACTTAGTCATGTTTGTTAATTTAAGTAGGTCTTCTCTCACACTGGATGCAAGCCATATGTTTCTGAACAGCAGTTGTTATGTCATCCATTATCATAACTCTTGTAGGGATAAGGACAGTAAATTTCAAGAGTATAATTTTTCATTAAGAACCCTATATGTGAAGTTATCTGATTTTTCAGAAGCTGCCATCAAGAGCAATTACAGTTTTTACATGAGGGGCTCCAGGCTCCAGGAAAAGAACAGTTTCCTCACCATATCACAACAATGCAAGGAGAAGAAACTGGTCCTCTGCCACAGCGGTATTAAATCATGACCTTGTTACCACGGTGGATCATAACTCACACATATTGCCTCAAAGTTACAACACTAACAGGAACTTGCAGTCTCTAGTGTATACTGCCCTAGGGAGAAATGACAGTGGGAAACTTACAAAACACGCCTGCAGATTTGGGATATGACACCAAGGCAGCATCTATTTCACAATGTATAATCTCTGTTGTGGCAGGATTATACAGTACTTGGAACCTCGCTTATGCTCTTTGCTGTGGTTTGGAAGGCAAAGAGAAAAATTGTGATTTTTAAAAAAATCCACCAGAAGTGGATGAGGAAACAAACTTTCTCCCTTTCTCATCATCTTGACTAAACACATTCATTACCACCACAGGTAGAAGAGGTGCCCTCTGAGTTTTTAGCATCCCAGATGTAGGAACGGTGGACAAGTTTCTGCAAACAAACTGTCCTGCATTATGGGCATATCCACCTGAGGCATAGACAAACGAAAGCCCACAATTCATCACCTCCAAAGAGCACTTATATGTATATATACATATATACACATGATGAATGTAAACCACAGAGTTCTATTAGGATGACAGGCAGAATTCCTATCAAGAATGCGTTCTCATTCCCATTACAGCGTGAGGAAGATACATAACTCAGACCTGATGCAAAGGCAGGCCACATGAGCCCATCACCAATAGAAGTCTGGGAGATTTTATTCCCATTTTTCGAAGGCATTACTTGCCAGTAAAACTTTTGCCACCACCTCTCCCTTTTTTATCTGTGTCTAGATTCTATCCCATTGGATTTCTTTAACCTGTAATTAACCATTATTTAATAGGTGGTAGCATGGGCGTAGCCAGGATATGTTGGGGGGCAGGCTTCATGTTAGGGGGTGGCAGAACCTCAGTTCGTTAAGCATTTTTATTGATTTAGTTGATGGGGGGCGGGGACAGCTTCCCCCTGCCTCTCCTTGTCTATACCCATGGGTGGTAGATGTGCGCATGGCACAGGCAAAAACACACTCAACACTCTGCCTGGAAACACACAGGCTTCTTTGCACTAAATGAGTTCAGGGTCTACTTCTGGAAGTCATGTAAGTGATTCCCCATGCCCTAGTGGCCCCCGACCCCAACCATACCTGCTCCTTTCAACCCCCCACCCCACCCCTCAGAAACCTCAGTCTCTATCTCATTCCCTACAAAAGAGCAAAACTTTCTGAGAGCAAGTGAGTTCTGCTGCTCTCCCAGACGACCATTCAGTATGTAGACAGCCTTCCCAATCCCCGCTCTCTCATCCCACAAGCCAAGTGTCCTGAAACCGCTGTCCCCTCGTGCCCGTCTCAGCCCCACAAGCCCTTCCCGACGCGCAGCCTCCCTCCGTCCCTCTACAGACCCCTGGCACGCGCCCCCACGGATCGGGCGGGAATTCCCTGCAGCGTCACACCGCCGCGAGACGCAGACCCTCGGCAGGCAGGCAGGCGGGCAACGCCGCCCTCCCGTCCATCCACCCGCTTCCCGCCGCGCCGCCAGAGGCTCTGGCTGCCTCTCCGGCTCACACACTGACCTGGAGCTGTCAACTCGGCAGCAGGAGAAACTCTTCCCGTCTAGTGGCATGAACTCCCCCGCCCGGCCCGTCTAGGGACAGGCGCCGCCTCTCAGGGCTCACGGCGCCGCTGCCCCGCCCTCCGGCCAGCCCCGCGTCCCACCCACCCTCGGCGGCGCCCGTGTGGAGCTGGCCGGAGCGAGGCAGTTTGCGCCTGTCGGGCCAGGAGGAGGAGCGGGGGCGGAATGCCCACGGGGCCACGCGAGGCCCTTGTGGGGGAGGGAGTGCGTGCGCGCGTGTTTGGCGCGCCGTGTGCTGTGCAGGGCGCCGAGGGGCCAGGTGACGCGGGCATCTGCTCTGCAAATGGACTGGGGGGAAATGAGTGGCCGCGTCGAGGCTGTCCGATGGCTCTTCTGTGGCCAAGCCCAAGAGGAGTGGATGCAGCGTGGCCCAAGACCGGGGTGCTGCCGCATGGTCAGGCCATTGGCCTACCTTGCGCTGTGCTACCTGCACTGGCTGGCAGCGGCTCTGCCTGCGGAAGGTTCTCCCAGCCCTACTGCTCCTCAGGCCCAGGGGTCCGAGGTGGGGTGGTGGGGGCTCCCCAACATGCTGTGGCCAGAATTAGGGGGACACTGAGTGGGGGCAAAAAAGCAGGTCCATTGGCTCCTCTTTCGCAGGAAGGTCTGCACTGGCAGCAGCTGCCCAGGGTTTCAGATAGGCACTTCTCCCTGACATACCTGGAAATGCCGGAAATTGAACCAAATGGAAGCACCCATGTACTGTACAAAAGAAGGCACAGCTGTGTTACCTGTATGGATGGTGCCACAGTTGGGACTGGACGTGCCAAACCAGAGAGAATGGCTGTGGTTGCTCACTGCCTTGCTATCTGTCACCCTGCCCACCAGTGGCATGTCAATTGGGACTGGACCCAGCAGGTCCAGCATTTCACTGCAGCACCCAGAGGGACTGCGCAGAGGTGCTTCCTACCACATTTGCTCACTTACCCACTCCCTGCCTGGGTGGCTGTGCTGGGCCCTGCCTTATTGCTGCCCAGACAAGAGGAGGACAGACAAGTGGGCAGCTACTTTGTAGTGGCTCTCGCTTGTCTGGTTTTTTTTTTTATGGAAGAGGAGGAGAGAAGGTGATGCTGTGTAGGTAACAGCAGCACATCCCAGAGGAGGCCAGAAGGACCCAGGGTGTGCTCCACTGGCAGTGACATCTCCTGCTCTTCAGTGGCAGCTGGTCTGGGGCTGGCCATCAATGAGATCCTGAAGAGGCCTTGGTAGTTGGCCGATAGTGCCCGCCTCTGACTTGAACCAGGAGGCATTGCTAAGGAACGGTAATTTCGTTCTTTAGGAAAAAAAATCGAATGGTAAGGCACAAAGGCAGCCTGGAAATTCTGCAATCTAATTATTTTAACAAAACCTGTGTGGTGGTGAAGAAACAATAGTCTGTATGCATTCAAAAGTGATGTTGCAAAGCCTTTGCCAACCTGGTGCCCTCCAGATGTTGTGGATTACAGCTCCCAACAGCACAGCTATGCTATTACTGTTGTGGCCCAAAACATATGGGAGGGGGCTCCAGGTTGGCAAAGGATGGGTGCCTTCTCAGGGTGGAATGCTTTCTGATGAGTTCTCTCTCCCATTAAGATCTGTCCATATGAACCTGTGAACAGGAAGCGAGTGCTGCCATTGGCAGAGCCAGGAAGGTGTCAAATCTTCATAGCAGAGCCGTTCCAATATTATTGTGGGGGTGGGGTGCTATTATGGGAAAGGAGCAAAAGCTCAAGTGACTTATGGATAAGATGCCAACAGGAAACTAAGTGGTCCCCCCCCAAGGGTTTACGGGTTTTTGCATGGTGTTGCAGAATTGTTGCAAATTTCTTGTCAGGGATCCAGGTGTATTCCCTAGAGAAGCACTTCTGATGCAAGGGGCACTCAGTTCCTCAATGTGCAGGGCACCATGGATCTGATCCAGCTAAAGCGACTGCAGACTTAGATGGACTAAAGGGCAATATTTTGTGGTGGGGAAAACTTTGCACTTCTATTAGCACATAGATAGCTAGCACCATCTTTAAAGGGGATCATCCCATCTTTTCACTCGGGTAGGGTGGATGCCTCTCCAAAGATGCTGCTTGCTAGGAAACAGTTGCATCACTTGAAAAACAAAGAATGTTTCTTGTTCCGTTACTATTGGTTTTACCAATTTTTTGCAAATTTAATTAAGAGGTGATTCAGTCCATGTCTGCGCACGTTGGTGAATTGTTTGAAGTGGTACTCTTTTTAATTAAACAAAAAGCTTTGTTAGACACTAATGCTCCCACACTGTATAACTCAAATGGAGGCCTGTTTATGTAGCTCTAAAACAGGTGTGGGAAACCCTTGGCCCTCCAGATGTTGCCATATTAACAAAGTGTGCTCCTTGCCCTGAGCCCAGTTCAAGTAAAACAATAGAAAGACTAAACTAACTGACCAATCAGGTCAGTTCTGTGTGTCCCCCCCCCAACAAAAGTCCTGCCCACCCCCTAACAAAAATCCTGGCTAGGGCCATGGCCCAGTGGCTTGTCTAAGTTGGGTTGAGTGAGTGTTGTTCCTGCATAGCATTTAGCTTCTGCTTAGATCTGTAATGAATCAAATGTGGACCTAGTTCAACCCCACCAACTCTGGCCATATCTGCACACATTTGTGAATTATTTGAAGTGATATTATTTTTAAATACCTTTACCTATTCTGGCTACAAAAAGATTTACAGGAACAATATTGTTTTTCATTTAACTGGTAAAAAGAAAATACCAATTTAATGGTTGTAGTTCTTGTAACTGAGCAAAGATTAAAGTGCACCCCAGAGAATATATTAATGCTTTTATTAGAAAAAAATATTATGGATTCCAAATACACACACACAGAGAGAGGTAACATCTAGCCCAAAGAGAAAATAAATTCTTGAGAGACAATTTTTCTTATTTTTTTTCTTATTCCATTAAAATTGCTGACACAAAATCATGGGAATGCTTTAACTAATAAATCATTTTTTCTTTGTCGGTTTTGGTTAATTTTAGTAAACAAGACTGGCACGTGAGCAAATTTTTAAAACTTAGTGTTTAAGCATTGATTTTTATTGACAGTTTTAATGCATACTTTATATTCTGTGTAAATAGCTTAGGTCTTATTTACAATTAACTGATACACAGATTTAGTTAAATAAATAATTTGCTTGGATCAAATACTTAATCTCATCTTATTTGTGAAACACATCTCATTGGTGATTGCTTATGTTGGCTTCATAATCAGCCTTAGTTTTTTGGGGTGAAAACTCAGCAAAGCATAACTTGCAACTCCTTTCTTCCCAAACCCAGATGGGCTGTGCTGTCTGTCCTATTTATAGATACACATGTTTCTTTGTTACCGTACTTTCTTCTTAGGTTATTTACATCACAGTTCTATTTATGTCACACAAAACCCCACTTAGTTCAACTGGACTTCCTTCCATTTAAGTGTGCATAGGATTGCATCCTTAGATGACCTAGAACTCAATGCTTTGTAAGTTTACATCAATTCAAATTCTCAGGTACTGCTATGCATGAAGTGAATATATCATAACTGGGTTAAATAGGGGTCTGCACTGTGGTTTTAGAAAACATAGCCGTATGCAGCATAAAAGCTAAAAGGGCATGGAGGATATATACGGTATGTATATATATTTGAAGAGATGTCATGCTTTCCTTTCCATTCTCTGGCAACTCTTGCTTTTCCTTGGTTTCAACGAATCTCTTGAAAACCAGCATAAATTATAATTTAAATGCCCCGTTACTGTTCCTTTTCAACTTTGGTTTATATTACCCATAGGTTTCAATATGTCATCAAGGGAGCCTGTATTTTGCTGCTGGAAAAGTAGATTTAGATTTTCCCTCAACATCACCTTCCTAATGAAAGCATGTTACTTTATTAACCCTTAAGCATACAGAGAGAGTTTATAGGAACACATTCACAAACTCTGAGGAACCAATTTCACCATGTAAATCACTTTATTTAAACCATTTGATTCAATTTGCAAAGGTTCCTGATATGAAAGAGTGCTTCAAAACACACGGCTTGCATCAGAACCCACACATGTGGGCCATAATATTTTGCATTAGCTGAATGGTCTCCAGAGGCAGCCCCAAAGTTGCCAGACTTCTATCTTCCAGCAGTGAGCCTTGCTGCTAACCAAAGCTAATGAAAGGCACTCCATGCTACGGATGCAACCAAAGAATCTAGAAGCAAAACTGAGTCCACAAGTACCTCCAGCCATGGACCTTTTACTTACAGAGGAGTGTGACTTTGTTGAGAACAGACATATCTCAAGGAGTTCTGCAGTATCAACTCTTATTGGTACTACCTGTAGATTCAGCCTGATCAAGTCCATCACTCATCAAGGCCAGGTATTCCAGAATGACCTCACTTGGATTCAATGAAGAGTAGAAATAAAGCTGGTCAACATGCTGATGACACCAGATTCCCCCCCCCCCCCGCCGCCGCCGCAAGCTTACCACCTCATCTAACAGGTTGATGTTAGACAGCATGGAAGACAATATTGAACTTGAGGAGATCATGGGACATTGCATTCATGGCAGGGGCATCTTCTGCCACCTGGGAAATAATAGAACCATTGCAAAGTGATGCCTCCAGCCCCACAAGGATGTCAGGGGCCATGGTATGGAATATTCACTGAGCAGTTGAGAAGAATCAACAGATTCTTGAGAAGAATCAACAGATTATTGAGAAGAATCAACAGATTCTTCCCTTCCATTTTGCTCAGTGAAGGTCATCAACCAAAGTAGTCTCAGTCTCAAAGGCAGGCCAGAAAGCAAACTGAACTGGAGCCAGAAAATCAGTTCAATCCAAATGCTTGAATTAAGGTCTATGGAGGATTGCAGATGCTGCTAGAATGTCCACATACTTAATCTCTCCAGGACTGTCTCTTTCCAGCCCTGTACTTTTGAAATCTGCAGTGCAATGATACATGATTGCATTTTTATAAAATTGTTGTAGTTTATCAGTGTCCAACTGCAGATATTTTATCTTAGACAATGTGGAAATAATCAACATTCCCTTCTCCATCAGCACACAGTCGGACAGGATACTATGGAACTACAAGCTGGCAATCCAAGCAGTACTAGCCAGTAAGATAACAGTAAAGACAGCTGGTTTTGCATGATCGGAGTTTATGGTTCCTCAGCAGGCTTGTAGCCACAGCACAGCCCCTCCTTTCTTTACACAAAGCTCATTATCAAGAATGGTATCAGCACTTGCACTGCAAGTTTAAAACGCGCTCTCAGGAGCCAGGGTACACGGCAGAAAATGGAGTTGCAACCCAGATATTTATAGTATGCTAAGCTATGATTTATGTTTTTTAATAAAGAAACAAATAAACAATTGGGGGGGACGACAACCCATAACCAAATCCAGTTCAGACATGTTGCAAAAAGGCATCTCATCCAAGCTCTGCAGACTATCCATTTTACAAGCATGACATCATTTGAGCAAGCTCTTATCACTGAAACTCTGCTTTAAAAATCTAAATTCTTCTATGTGGGCTGGTATTCACTGCTTTGTTGTGTCCTGAAGGCACAGCGCTGCCATCTCGGAGCTACTAGGATCTGCTGCTGCTTTTAAAAATAATTTCAAAAAGCAATTCTCTGCTTCTATTGATGTTATTTCTTAGTATTTTTTGTGTTATAATGTTGTGTGTTACAGAATTTTAAAAAAATATCTAATAGAGTTTTCTCTGTAAACCGATTAGGGATTTCACATATTAAATAGTATATAAATATCACAAAGAGATTAATAAATAAAAAGACATAGGCATTTTGGGTGGAAACAGTTATTCCTTGTACAGACATTTCAGAAATAATAAGACCGACTAATTAAACATTCTTTTTTCGTATAAAATGACATGTAACAATTAACAGAAGGCATCTGTCTGGAAAAGGAGCCAAAAGGCACAAACATATTTGTTGGGTGGAATTGCATCATCATATGTAAAACTGCAGGACCCCAAGCAAGGAACAGGTTAATGGGCTCAATTCCTCTGTGGAAGTCTTCTGTAACCACTAGATGTTGTTCAAGAACAGCTCCACACTTAGATAGGACCGTAAAGATAAAGGGACCAGTGACCATTAGGTCCAGTCGTGACCGACCATGGAGTTGCAGTACTCATCTCGCATTATTGGCCAAGGGAGCCGGCATACAGCTTCCTAGTCATGTGGCCAGCATGACAAAGCCGCTTCTGGCGAACCAGAGCAGCGCACGGAAACACTGTTTACCTTCCTGTCGGAGTGGTACCTATTTATCTACTTGCACGTTGACATGCTTTCGAATTGCTAGGTTGGCAGGAGCAGGGACCGAGCAACGGGAGCTCACCCCATCGTGGGGATTCGAACCGCCAACCTTCTGATCAGCAAGCCCTGGGCTCTGTGGTTTAACCCACAGTGCTACCCACGTCCTAGATAGGACCATAGAGATACTGTAAAACTGTGCAGAATCTTTACAGAAATCAGCTTTCAATATGTCTTCACAATAAGAGGGTTTCTGTTTTTGTACAAGGAGTTTTCTAATGCTCAAAGTTTAGAGAAAAGAAAGTCCAGAAATATATGACCCTGGACAGAAGCATATTGGTGGTGTGTGTGTGTGTGTTCAGATAGCCACTGATGAATTTCTATTAGGTTTGTTGATACTTCTATCCTAACCTCCAATCAAGTTCAGAGTGGCATTCACAGTTCTTTTGCCCCTTCATCCTCACAGCAGTCCTATGAGGGAGGTCAGGAGGAGATATGGTTGTTGGCTCAGAGTCCCCCGGTGAGTTTCATACATGAGTGGGGATTCGACCCTGGATTTGCAGCCCTCTTTCTCATGCCTTCTGCTCTCCATTCCTCGGTCTTTTTGGTGTATTGCTCGCTAACCAAAATTTGCATTTAATATGCATTGGGGAAGATATCCGAATGTTGATTATTTCAGCAAAGTACAGCTGAGTCTTGCGCACATTTACTTAGAGTGGCTGGGCAAACCCAGCCAGATGGGTGGGGTATGAATAATAATTTATTATTATAAAATTATTATTAGAAGTAAACCATATTTCCTCCCTTGCAACTGACTTCCAAGTAAATGTGCAGGGGCTGCAATCTTCCACACACTTAGCTGAGAGTAGGGCTGGGAGGATATGTCAAATTTGGTTTCAAAATGTTCCAGTCTTAAATTCATCCATTTGCATTTTTTAAAAAAACAAACATAAAATTTATTCAGCATTTTGGTGCAAATTTATCCTAATTAAACACATTTGTGGTTTTGCCTAATATACACATTTTTGCAGGCAATTTATCCTAATATGCAATCTTGTGTGTGATCTTCTTAAATATATTCATTTTAATAGACATTTCCCCTTAATATATGCATTTTTGTAAACACTGCAACATTAAGACAAATGTAGATTTAGAAGGATGGTTGTGGTTTAGTGGAGCAATTTGAAGAATGGATGAAGAAATCTGCCCCTGCAAGGCTTTGATGATCTGTCTAGACAGTGTTCACGTGGAGGACTTCCCTCCATTAGAGCAGCTCCTAGGAAGGAGCAGGAGCAGGTCTCATTGGGAGTAAAGAGGAATGGCTGGGGGGAAAGCCAGTTTCTGCCCCACTGTCATGGATTGGCTGGATGCAGATGAGTGGTGGGAGGCACCAGCAAGGGAACCCCCCCAAGGGAAGAAGGCTCAAAGCCAGGGGACTGGTGGTGGGAGGATGACGAGTGGTCAGAGGAAGAAGAAGCAGCAGACTGGGAGGAGCAGGTGTCAGAAGCTGAAGAAGTAACAGGGTTTAGTGAGCAAGAAGAGGCAGTGGCAGAGAGCAGTCCAGAAGCAGAAGCAGAGGCTGGAGAGGAGGTAGGCCAAGAGGTAGGAGGCAGGGTGCTGAAGAATCCAGGGGCTCTTCCCCTCAGGCTGGGACCAGCTCTCCTCCTCATTGGTCTCCCAGAACCCACAGAGGTATGAAGAGGGCAGAGAAAAGACAGGCAAGAAGAAGGATCCTGGGCATAGCTGCCAAGTTTTCGCTTTTCTCGCGAGGAAGCCTATTCAGCATAAGGGAAAATCCCTGTAAAAAAGGGATAACTTGGCAGCTATGATCCTGGGGCAGGAGGAGACTTAGATAGCTGTGGGAAGGCGGGGACTGGGAGTTCTCGCAATTGCCTCATTGGGGCAAGATCTACCGGGGAGAGTTGCTGTGCTCACTTGTGCTGTTTTATTTGAATAAATAGTTGAGTTCACTGACACCTTGAGATTATTGATGACCTGCCCCCAGCACCCGCCCTGACACCCACCCACCCACCCACCCACCCACCCAAAAGGCAGGCAGGCAGGCAGGCAGTGCATACAAGCCTGTGGAATGCTCCCAATTGCCACCTGTGGTTTGGTGACAGCCTGACTTGACAGGTTGTAAAGCAGTGATGGGAAACCTGTGGCCCTTTAGATATTGCTGGACCACCATGCTCATAATCCCTGACCATTTATTGCCGGCTGGAGCAGCTGGCAGCTGGGAATCAAACAACATCTGGAAGAACACAGGTTCCCCGTTGCTCTTACAACAGTGAAAGATGTCAGTGTTTGCAGAAGGGTCACACTTAGTGCACAGAAGCAATATTTGTAATCATATCATGCCAAGTTCATCCCAAACTGCTCAAGCAGCATTTCCCCACCCCCAGATGCCAGGTTAGGTAAGACGACACATTGCAGATTTATAAGAACAACAGAACCTCATTACCATCTTTCGTTGCTGATGATAACTACTCCTAAAATTGGATTGGATACATGTAGGAAATGGGTGTTAAAGACTGATATAGCTCTCTGTCTTACCTAACCTGCCTCCAGTTCATTTTTAATCATTTTGATATTTCCCATTGTGTCTTCCTATAAATGTTCTTCATACATTCCCCAGTTTTAATAGGCATAAATCACTGAGCATATTGACCTCTGTGTTCTGGAAGGAATAGGAAATTATCTAGCCAAACTTCAAGCATCTAGAGGACAATCTTACACTCTAGTAGGCTAACAGTAAATCAAATACAGTAAAATCATTCCGGCTGTGGAATACGTGCTGTTCTTAAAGTGAAAAGGTTTACTTTAAAGAACATTGAACAAATCGTTGCTGGTTTTACTCTCTATATTGGCACTGCTAGAATATCTGCCTTACCTCTTTCTGTTCTTGGGAGTAGTAGATTTGTTTGTGTACTTTTCACACATCACAAAATAGGCGCAAGATAAGGGCTTGCAGGGTTACATGTAAATGGACAGAAATTAGGCAACAGTATTTCCTGCTAAAGTTTCAGGTAGATTTTGACAACTTCTCCTCTTCTTCAAGATAAAGGGATTGCATAGGTTGTCGTTTGGGTTTATAACATGTGAGGCAATATTATTAGCAAACTGAGAGCTATTTTCTCCGAGAAAAATATTGCAGTAATTTGCAGGAAGTTCCAAAACAGCTGTTGTCACTGAACACCATTATATCTACAACAATTCTAATTATCTTTGGTAACTTTCAGTATTTGGCATCACTCCATTATTGTTCATTTTAACGGCTTTTTAAGTGCACTAGGACATTTGCCCACGAAGTGCTTGCAACCCCACCTTTGACCTTGGCACTCAGCTTTGTGACATTACAAATTATGCAGTAGTCAATGTACAAGGTCTTTTTAAAAACTGTATTAGAAGCAACCTATGAATTGCTAATAAAACAATGTAATTCACAGATTCGGCTTTGCCTGAACATGTTTTTGTGAATATCAAAATGAAGTCACAGAACCATTGTGCACTTCTACACTGTACTAGGAAATGTGTGCAGATATACTGATGCATGTTAATATTTAATGGGTCAGGGTGTGTGTGTTTAAAATAATACTGAAGCAAGACAAAAACAACACACAACCCCAGGGATGTAAGAAGGCAGTGATTTCCCTTCTGTCTTGAGTTTGTCACAATCAGCAGTGTTTCCGTTCTGTCACAGTTCAGTTTCCATCAAATACTAGGCTATTTGATTCACAGTCTCACACAAAATAAATTTATTTATTGCCATGTATTGATTTCATAAAATTTATACACCACTTGATTGTAAAGAAAACACCCTCAAAGGCGTTTACAAAAAGGATAAAACAATATATTATTAATAAGAAGAATTAACCATTCAAGTTACACAATCTGCATAATTTGCATTCATTTCAATTTACAGGAAACATCAAAGCAATGTCAAAACCATGTCATTAATTATGTATCATTTGCATGCTTAAACACAACAACAGTGTGAACAAATACTGATCATATTCATTAACTGATTTTCATTCCTGGTCAAAGACGAACACATTGACTGCAGCAATTTCCAGTTCTGTTTTTGTCAGAATTCTCTGACATCTTTATGAAGCCCTAATGTAATAGGACTGGGGTTCTTCTAGAATCAGTTGCAAAATAAGGTCCAGCTTTCATTACACACCAGAAATCAGTATCCTTTTGGGAAATTTGGTCTGGCTTCCTTATATTGTGTTGCTTTCCTTTGTGTGTGGGGGGGGCATTGTGGGAATGAGCAGATGAGAGGGAGTTTACAAAGCAGAGAAGAGATAGGATTGTCTGTTTGGGCAGGATGAATAGAATATTCTTTTTTAAAAAAAATGATAGAAGAGTCCCATTTAAATTTGAAGAAAAAAGAAAAGAAAATGATACGCCAATACCAATTATTCTAAATATCTTTAGACATTATGGGCTTGCAAATGAGATGTTATGGCACTACAGCTCTAAAAACTGGAAAATTAATTGAATCACAGTGTCATCTCAGAAAATCTGGTGCTTCAAGGGCATCTGATACTTTTAAACAGTGCTGTAAAGCAGTGAGAATGAACTGGCTCGTCCAATCAGCCATGGATCAGGTTAAAGGTTTGGGAACAGAACTAACCAGCGTAGGTTGAAAATTGTAGACTGAAAGCCTGTTGTACACACTGCCATCAGAATACTGGAAAAGAATTCTGTGCTGCTGCAGCACAAATAAGAAACTAGAGTAAAATATATACATAGGTAGCAGCTGATGCCTTTTTTGCCCCCTCAGTTTTATACCAGATCTGCAAAATATGTGACCGACTATGCTAAACAAAGCCCATCAACAATATATTGAGGCCTGCCATGTGTTTGACAACCCCCAATTTTGCAGTCTTGGGCGGTCAGCAAAGCCAAAAGGTACACTGAGTCTAGTTGTCGTCTGTATTGGCTTAGATGCCTTAGATGCAGGTTTGGAATGACAGACATTGACCGAAGCAACAACGAGTGCCATGGCACTTTAAAGGTGAACACAGTTACTGTAGCATAAGCTTCCACGGATCAGAGTCCACTTCATCCATTCAGATGTTTGGCATCTCCCCCACAAACCTCCTGCTACTCCAGATTTCTCTTTGCTTACAGTTAGGCAGCACTCCTCACTCCTTCCCATGCTATGTGACTCTGCATTTCACGAAGTTCTGTGGGAGGAAGAAAAGGCGCTGCACAAGAGCTTGCCAGAACAACACAAAATGCTTGCTAGTGCGGCTACAATTCTACAAACAGCCTGATCAGGATTGACTTACCAGGGTGTGTGTGTGTGTGAGAGAGAGAGTGTGTGATCTTAGCAGTTTCCATATGACATTTTCTCTCCTATCTTGTAATTCTATAACCATGTTACAATAACTACTGAACTAACATGGAAGCTGTCCCATGTGTCCCTTTACAGAGTACTAAAAAAAGCTCAAGCAGAACACTTTTCCCATAATTAATTTCCCAATGAAATATGTCCCTCGGCCCATATTTAAAGCAGAGTTACACTGGATAGCTTCCAGTCCTCAGGATTTTTTTTCAAAAGCGAAACAAAACCCTTTACTGTGCTAGCGCTGTTGCTTCAGTTGTGCCATTTTTGTTTTTTAAATATTTTTTATTGGTTTTTCCGTATATACATCCTCAGTTGTGCCATTTTTGAATGTGTGGGCACTTCATCGCTAAGGTTCTTCCAACCATCACTGAACCTAAGATTACTTCAAATTTCTACCCTCATCGCAAGGGGGACCTGCAGCCAAAGCTCAAGTATAGAGTGTTTGCTCTTCAAAATTCCAGACATTCAAGCGGAAGCTGCATCAGAAAAACATTCACAAACCAGAACACTTACTTCTGGGTTTGCGGCATTCGGGACCCGATTTGTTCGACAACTAAGCTGTTTGATCACCAAGGTTCAACTGTATACATATTGGTAGTTGGAGAACTGATACAGTCGTACCTTGGTTATCGAACGGATTAGTTGCCAAACAAATCGGTTCCTGAACGCCAAAAACACGGAAGTGTTCCGGTTTGCGAAGTTTTTTGGAAGCCGAACTTCTGAAGCAGCTTCCGCTTGAGTACAGGAAGCTCCTGCAGCCAATTGGAAGCCACACCTTGGTTTTTGAACGGTTTTGGGAGTCGAATGGACTCTTGGAACGGATTAAGTTTAACAACCAAGGTACGACTGTATTTCTAATAGTCAATATGGGGAGTCTTACTCCAGGGTCACAGCCCCCAACAAAATGTTGTGATATGTGTGTTGGGGGGGGGAGAATAACTTTCTAAGGTCTCCCATCTTAGGATGCTGCTCAGAGCAAGTGAATGTCTGGTCACCAGCTGACAAACAACTGTGTGAAAACAGAGCAAATGAACAGCCAGAGACCTTTACTTTGACATGTATTTTCCTCCACCATCCTTTTCTAGCTGTTCCATTCCATTATTCCTCCACCCTCTTTTCATCTCAACAGTTAGTTCTCATTGGGCTATTTTGGCAGCTGGGGAGGAGAAGGTTCCCCATTTGTTGGGGGGGGTTGTGTGTGGGGGGATATGGCTGCAAAACACAAGGTTACGCTGCTGTTACTTCATTTCTCCTCCATTTCAGCTACACAAGTCATGGCACTCAGAGAACTGAATGGCAATTAGAGTATAGAATGAAGATAAATGATGTTTCCATCAAGGCCTACTTCCAATGAGTCCTCCTTTTACCCTCACAAGCTACTGAGGTACATTATGCCAAGGAATAGCAGTTGGCCCAGGGACACCCAGTCAAGCTTTGAGACTGTGTATGGATTTGAATGCAAGTCTTTCCTGGTTCCCGCTCTTCTTTCAAAGCTCACACAACAAGCCTTTTGAGTTAGATTAGCTGGAGAGATAGTGCTTGGCCCAAGGTCACCAAGGAAGCCTTGAGGCTGTGCAGGGAAAATACAATGTGGCCCAAATGCTACAGCAAGCTGCCTCTCTCAGCAAGTGGCAGGTTATTGTCAGTAATTTGATGCAATTGCGGGAAAGCTAAGCTATGTACAGTATGTTTTCCACTCAGGACATGGTTGCGCTTAACCTGGTTCTGCAAAATAATGGTGTTTTGGATCTAGTCTTGTAGTAATTTTTGTGAGAATGGCTTTCCCTTGTCGAAGTAAGAGGACATCACCAACTTTCTCAGGAAGGAGAAAAGAGGTACTGTTAAGATGTTAGGTATATTGACTATAAGTTGCATTTCAGTAGGAAAATAGGGAAACGGAGAGGGACAAAACATGGTACTCTTTCATGAAACGTGAGAGAAGATTTCATGGGGGAAAATTGCTTAACCCCAGCATTGCAACCCTCTTAAATATACTTCTGGAGGAACTAAAGGAGTACATAGTGACAACCTATGCAGACATCAATTTTATATTTTATTTTATTTTATATTTTATATTATATTATATTATATTATATTATATTATATTATATTATATTATATTATATTATATTATATCATATTATATTATATTATATTATATTATATTATATTATATTATATTATATTTATTTATTTATAAAAATATCAGCCACAGTTTCATTAAAAAATATCAAAGCGTTTTACAACAAAAATACACAGTCATACAGTAAAAACCATATTGCGGAAAGATGTATTCTTAATTACCTGCATAGGGCTAGTGTAATTTTCAGTGAGCGTTTAAAAGTTGGCATAGAAGGTGCCTGCTGAATCTCTGTTGGCAGAATATTCCAGAGAACTGGGCCAATGGCACTTAAAGCTTGGCTTCTTGTTTACATCAAATGAGCCTCACCAATTTGGGCAAAGGGCAATGATGCTCCTGTAGATGATCTCAATAATCAAGTTGGTATATTAGGGTTCAAGCGATCCCTGAGATACCCTGCACCTAAATTGTGCAGGACTTTGTAAATCAATACAAGGACCTTGAACGTGGATGGGCAGCCAATGCAGCTTTTAAAAACAATGGTAATCTGGGCAGCTGCATTCTGCACCATCTGAAGCTTTCGAACCAGACCCAAGGGCAGTAATCCAGCCTCGAGGTTAGCAATACACGGACTACAGTAGTCAGGCTTTTCCTGTTCAGGAATGTGGGACTTGTAACATTTCTTTCTGTTAATGGCATATGCCTTGAAAAGCAAGACAAAAAATGGTTACAAATAAATAAATGGGCTACCTCACACTCCTCCGCAATAGTCAGCATTATGTGAGAATAATCTAGACCAGGGTTCTTCAAACATGGGTCCCCAGATGTTGTTGGAATATGGATCCCATAATCCCCCAGCCAGTTTAGCCAGTGGTCAAGGAAGATGAGAGTTATAATCTAGCAACAGCTGGAGACCCAAGGTTGAAGAACACAGTTTAGGCCAAACCACTGTCTATCTGCACCCTCAGCATGAATTTCTTTGGCATGAATTTCTTTGGCATGCTTGAAATTAATGCCAAACATTGCTGTAGTGGTCACACACACACACACACACATCTTTACCTTCTGTGATTCTGTGATACCCAAAGAAAGGGCAATCTCTATTATTCCAGATCAATATATACTCTTTGTTTACTTTCTTTTTGCAAGACTCTTTTGGAAGGAAAGCAGGAAAACACTAGTCCATTTCAGAATGGTTAGAAACCCATTTAGTAAAGATGCAGAAGAGTTTACTCGTCTGATTTCATTTCTTAATGGGATTTGTTGTTTTTGTTTAGTCGTTTAGTCGTGTCCAACTCTTCGTGACCCCATGGACCAGAGCACGCCAGGCACTCCTGTCTTCCACTGCCTTCCACAGTTTGGTCAAACTCATGTTTGTAGCTTCGAGAACACTGTCCAACCATCTCGTCCTCTGTCGTCCCCTTCTCCTTGTGCCCTCAATCTTTCCCAACATCAGGGACTTTTCCAGGGAGTCTTCTCTTCTCATGAGGTGGCTTAATGGGATATTTTAAATTCAATGTATCCTAGAACCAACATCAGCAAGTAGGGGATCTGTTCAGCATTGATTCAGTCTATTGAAATATACATTTTCAAAAGACTTTTTAATTTGTGAAAGGCAGTTTCCATGAATAGAATGAAAAGTTTATAGTGGATTTTTCAAAATTACTATCACCATGATCATAAATAAGAGATCCTGGAGAGAGAGAAATAACCCATTAGCTATTATGGGTTGTATTCAATAAAATTCTACTCTGAGTGGACCCATGAAATTAATGAACTTAAGTTAGTCATGTCCATTAACATCCATGGGCCAACACAGAGTAGGACTAGCATTGAATGCAATCTCATGACTGCATGTATGACTGAGTTATGGATGAGAGCAAGGAACAACTTAAGGAAATTAGAGTTTATTTAAAGCAGGAGCTCATTGTAAGTAGATAAATGCTTCTTAACTTGCAAAATAACATGTTCTTAGGCTGCAATCCTACATACTTATCTGGAATGTAGCTCCATTGAAAGCAATGAGATGTCTAAGGATTTAGCATTAACAGATGCATCTGTTGGTTTGTAGAAAATTCCTGATTCTTTGAAGGGAGAAATGAAGGCTGTGATGAAAATGTCAACTAGCTCAACTATGGTGATGGCTGTGATATTTATGTTGCTTTGAAACCTCCTACAGCATCTTTCTTTAGTTCAGTTGGATGTTGATGGATATGTTAACTTCAAGGGGACCTGCATGTCCTTATTTACATATACCATTGGCATTTCTTTCTTTATTGTCTATTAATACCTTTTTATACCACCTCTGACCTCCTTCTCCAGGTACAAAGGTTAAAGACGTAATACATCAATAGAAACACAAGTACGATATTAAACATTTGAAGCACAGTTAGCAGTGTGGACGCTGACAAGCATTTACTTAAAATTTCACCAGTATGTGTGAATCCCGGAAGCTTGACTCACTTGTACTTCCTCTTTTTCTGTATACAAGTGACGTATAAAATCTCTTATAGTAGTTCCCTTATTCAGAGACCATATGCAAGGTCACAGGTGTTGTCATCTGAAATTGCTTCCTCTGATATTGACTGAGCTTGACTAACTTGTATAAACTGAGCGAAAAAAATCAATGTAGGAACTTTACTTTCTCAAGATTCCCCACCCACCCCCGGAATAAAGTTATTACCCAAGCCCTACTAAACCCTTTATTTCCTCTTTACAGAGTGTGCTGTATCTAGTGACTAAGAACAACACGGTTGTACCATCGGTGGCTGAACAGGGTCAGTGGTCACATCCATACTTGGCATGCAACTTTAAATTCTTGGACCCCGTTCCTTGCATCCTGATGCTAAGAATTCTATTTATTGCTGTTTTCACAATAGCCTTTGGAGACTGCCTGCTCTGAGAATACAATAGTGTACCCCCACAAAAGTTGCCAAGATTGCAGAACTGGACTTCCTCTCTTGGCACCACTCAAATATAGGTGAGCCTGAGCAAAGGCCCTTTGCCAAGCAGGCTGCAGCAAGCGATTGTAAGCCATCCTCAGTTCTTAGTGAGGCATAAGGGAAGCAGGATTTCTCTCCCTTGGCTGACAGAGCGTGACTTGGGGTGGGGATGGGGACAGGAACTCAGGTATTTTATTTGCTGCGGCAAAAAATAATGCAATAGTCATTTCTTATGTTTGATTACAGTTAGGATGACTTAACAAATGAATTTACTTAGAGTATAATGAAGGCAGTGCCTGGCAGAAGAAAAATATTCCACCCTACCCATAAGTATTTGGTAGCATCCTTATGTCCACGTTGATTTAGACATAAAGGGATTAAAAGAAACTGAAGTTCTGGTATCACAGGAACCTGGAGAAACAATTCTAGGAATTGTAAGGCAGGAAGGGAGAAGTGGGATGAGCTCACTGTTACTTACTCCTGTGTAAGCTGTTATTCTCCACTTGTTCCTCTTGACTTATTGTTTGTGTGTATTTTTAGACTATAGGCAAAGTTTGTTGATTCTAAGTTCGCCTTGTACAGTGCCTGAACTGCTAAGATGCTTGACAAATGGTTGTATATCTATCTCTATAGCTATATCACCAGTTTAAAATATGAAAGCAGTTTGTAAGCATTTTAAATGAAATGAAATGATAATTTAATATGCTGCCTGCTATCCAGAGTTCTCTTGGCAGCTTCCAAGAAAACATTAAAATGTGAAAAACCTGACAACAACCATTTATTATTTGTACCCTGCCCATCTGATTGGGTTGCCCCAGCCACTCTGGGAGGCTTCCAACAGAATATAAAAGAACACGGGATACATCAGACACTCAAAGCTTCCCAATAAAGGGCTGTCTATGCAAAAAGTCATATAATTGCTTATCTCTTCGGCATCTGATGGGAGTAGGGTTGCCATAGTTCAAAAAGTAAAAACCAGGCCACCCTGAAAGTTTTTACAAAAAAACCTGCAATTTTTCTTTGGACTTGCCTAAGATCCAGGACAAAGCGCCACCTTTCAGAAATCCCCCCCGACCTCAGTTTTGCCTTTGGAATCACGGTAATGTCCAGGAAAATTTGGACATATGTCAGCCCCAGATGGGAGGGCATTCCACAAACCTCCTTTAAGGCCATCCAAGTTGGTGGTTATCACTTCCTCCTATGGGAGCAAGTTCCATAGTTTGTCCATGGAAGAAGTACTTCCTTTTATCTGTCCTAAACTTCCTACATTTCAGCTTCATTGGATGTCCATTAGTTCTAGTGCTTTGAGCATAGCTGCCAAGTCTCCTGTATTCCCTGGGAAATCCCCGTTTTCCCAGCTGTTCCTAGCTGAAAAAACTGTTTTTTTGTTTTTTCACGGTTTATTCTGGTGCGGCGGCCATTTTGAAAATGGGCGGAGCATGCTCAGAAGTGACTTTTGATGCTGCTCTGCCCAGTTCCAAAATGGCGGCAGTGCGACTTCTGGCACGGCGGCCATTTTGGAACTGGGCAAAGCAGCATCAAAAGTCACTTCTGAGCATGCTCCGCCCAGTTCCAAAATAGCGGCAGCGCTACTTCCGGTCTGCTACTTCTGGCCTGGTCCCTTATTTCTCGGACAGCAACTTGGCAGGTATGGCTTTGAGAGAGAAGGAGAACAACTTTTCTCTATCCATTTCCTCCATGCCATGCAAAATTTTAAAAACCTCAGCCAGGTTGCCTCTTACCTTTTCTCTAAACGAAAAGGTCCCAAACGCTGCAGCCTTTCTTCATGCAGAAGTTACTCCACCCCCTTGATCATTTTGGCGGCCCTTTTCTGAACCTTTTCCAACCATCCTTTCCAAGGTGAGTCAACCAGAACTGTACACAGTACTCCAGATATGGTCACATCATAGATTTGTATAACGTCATTATGATATTGGCAGTTTTACTTTCAGTTCCTTTCCTATTGATCCCTAGCATGGAATTTGCCTTTTTACTGACCGCTGCCACACAGGGCCGGCTCGCCCATTGATTCTACTGGTGCGGGGAGCCAGGGCGCCGGGCGCTCAGGGGGCGCTGAGGGGTGCCCCAGCAAGAGACTCCCTTTTCCCTCCGCCAGCCAGCTTGGGAGAGCAGGGAGCAAAGCAAGCGGAGCAGGGGCACTAGGACCCTGTTCTGCTCTGCAGCGCCCACCTTCCGGCGCTTGTCGGCAAAGGAGAGCGCCAGCCATGGCATGGCCCATATGGCTTCTTGCCAGTGCTGCTGATCTCTAGGCACTGCTGCCGCTGCCGCTGCTCCGGTACCACTCCGGCTCTGGCTTTGTCTCGGGCCGGCTGGAAGCACGTGTAGAAGGCAGCCAGGCTAGCGGCCAGCTGTGCACCCGGCCCAGCTCCGGCTCTGGCTCCTGCCGCGGCGGCGGCTCAGGCTGTGCTACTGCCCCACAAGCGAGGCCACGGGCACCGGCAAGCCGTCGGGCGCCCTAGTGCCTCACCCAGCAGCTCGGTCAGTGGTGCCGCGGCGGCAGCGCAAGGCGACGAAGACATCACCGCTGAGCCCCACGCAGCTCCCGCCACCACCGCCAGTGGGGGGGGTCAACTCTGGGAAACGGGGGGGGGCACCGGAGGGATCTTTGCACCAGGGCGCCGGGTATGCTTAAGACGGCCCTGCTGCCACACTGGGTCAACAAATTCATTGAGCTATCTACTATGGTCCTCAAGGTCTCACCCCTTGAAGTAACCAATGCATGAACTACTGTGTCCAAGCTTTCCTGGCCCAGGAACTGTCAAAGCTGCAGCTGGTCAGGCTGTACTTACTTTCCTAGGGGAAAGCCCTATCGACATGAGGCTGACTTCTGAGTAAACGTGCATAGGATGGAACTTAAGCCAGGGCACTGGAAACCAAAGTCCAACAGGTCCTTTTTGTATACTAGCCTCAGGGAAGGGATTGGCAAACATGCAAAGCTTTCAACATCCATTACATGAACAATAATTTTCGTGCGGCGTAATTTTATTGTTTATGAAAAATAAAATTGGTGCCTCCTTAATCATATCTCTACAGAGCTGCTGCTTGTTTTGTCTGTGCAATCACACATTTTTGCAATGTTGACCCTGGCTCTTTGGAGCCTCATTTTAGACTGCACGATGTGCCAATACAGTGTGCAATGTTGGCACAATTTTGATGAAAACTCTTGGAGATACGCTGCATTTTGCAACTCTGGTGCAGATTTATTTTTCTGGTTTGTGTATCCTGAACAGAAATAGTTCTGGGCTTTTTTCTTTTTTCTTTAGATTACATTTTGCTTGGAGTATCACAATTACAAAGGAGAGAAGAGCTTTGTTAAATACAGAAATGTTTAGTAAAATCCAAATTTCTGCAAAATCTCAAACAAGGCTTTTCTTCCTGAAAATAAGGATAGAATTTGATATTCAGTCTTCCTGCCTCAGGTCAAGTCCCCATTCCTTGTAACACTTAGACTTACCAGTTTTATGAAATGGCCACATCGAGCCATTTCATCACCCGCCCTCCACTTCATTGGCTGCTGAATGTTTAGGGAGACCTACGTGTGTGCCATTGAATGGAGAAACATGCAGAAACAACACAGGTAAGACTTCCTAAACTTTTGACAAGGGAAATGTGCATAGGAACCAGCTACCCCAATGTTGATGTGCATTACCATTCAAATGGTATGCATACACTGAGTCTTGTGATCAGTTATGTGGGACAGGGCTTACCTGCCCCCCCCCAAATATTTTATTCAAGTTGGAAATGTGGCAGTTGATTCTCTTGGACTTCTTAGGGGCTCTTGATACACTTGGCCATGGTATTCTTCTGGATAGCTTTGTAGGACTGGGGTCTGGGGCATGGTTTTTCAGTTCTTCAGTCCTGTCTCTCAGGCACTTTTCAGAAAGGGGTCCTGAGTGGTCATTTAAGGGGTCTCACAGTAATCTATTCTGCCCCCCCCCAGTGCTTTTCAATGCATATATGAACCCACTTGGGGTGGTTGCCCAGAGTTTTGAAATGGATTATGATCAATATTCTGGTGATAACCCATCTGAACCAAGCATTAGTTTTGATGTTTAATGGTGCTTTGACATAATGGAAGAGATTAAGGTGAATAAATTGAAGCTCAGTCTGGAAAAGCTCACGGTGGGTAATGCTACAGTTCACTGAGGGCAATTGGGACAGTCCTTCTCTTCCAACCTGATCTACCTCACATGGCTGTTGTGAAGAAAAAAAGCCAGGAAAATAACTACCCTTGAAGGAAAGGCAGGATTGTAAAGTAACTTTTATGTAAATATATGAGTTTGACCAAACTGAGGGAGGCAGTGGAAGACAGGAGTGCCTGGCGTGCTATGGTCCATGGGGTCACGAAGAGTCGGACACGACTAAACAAACAAAACAATATTCAGTGGCAGGCCTGTGCTAGGTATCATATCTAGTTCTGACCAAAATGATGGATTGCCATTTTCTTGAGAAAAATTGGAACAATACTGCTTTCTTTCTTTTGACCAATTGCAATCTTTATCTGGTCTTGGCATTAACTTTGAAAAATTGTATGTTGTTTAGCCTGCATTTTACTGTAGTAACTGTGAGAGGGACATAAATCTAGACTTTAAATAATGGGGGAGGGGAGGGAATATGTAGGTGACATGGACAGTTCAGATGAAGGGCAGGTATACCACAGATTCATAGAATGGGTTGGAGTTCCCCCTCCCATTATTATTATTGCTATATTAGCCAGAAGCAGTGGTTTCTCTGGGGAGGGGGAGGATGAGAGAACGAGTGTGGGTGGTGCCGTGGAATTCACTTTGGTTGGCTGACGGTTCAGCTCTCAGCAAAAATATGCTGACTTGCTTCTCGATTGCTGTGTTTTAAGAAAAACAGTGATTTCTTAATCCAGTAAAGTTTGCTAGTACAAACAGTGACATTGACTTATAGATGGAACCATTGCACATATTCCAACTTCTGTGGATTCCACTGTGACCAGCAGCCTAATTCTCAAAGGTGATTTGCCCCAGGATGGACCTCCCTGAAGTGAATGGGGCATTAGAGCAGACATTGGGACATTCATAATTTCATGCAGCTTGACTGTTTGGTCTTGAGGTTTGAGACATTAGATTGCAGAGCCAGGATGTTAGGTTGCTCTAACTAGTTGCTGGGGCTTCAAAATGAGAGGTGTAGACAATCCCCATTGGCATTAGTCTTGAGAAAAGCAAACTTAGATGTGGGGTGGGGGTGGGGGGAAGAGATTGTTGGAGATTCATTCCCCGTGTTTGCATTCATTGGAAAGTTGTCTATCACATGACAGTGTATGTTTTCATTCCACAGAGTCGGACGTGACGAAGACAGGATGTTTGTGTTACTGTGTGCCGTGAAGTGGGACTTTGTTGTCCTTTGTTCATTCTCTTTGCTGCCTGATGCTAGATAGAAAGGGAGCTGTGTTGCAGTGCTCCGTGGGTTTTTTTTATATGTAAACATAGATTAGCCAAATGCTGAGTTGCTGGGGTCTGTTACGCAATTGCGCAAACTCTGCAGATCCGTAAGTGTGCTGATGTCAGTTGGCATCAGTCGCTGTGATGTTCGGGCTGAAGAAAGCTTTTGAAGCTCCCGAATTATCTACCAGGAGAGAGGGAACATGCCAGCCAGGCATGTGTCTCTACCAGGGTCCTACTTTTGAGTAAGAGATCCTAACAGATATGCCACTGCAGGGCAGCCCAAGAAACATACTTACAGTAGCAGCCTCTGGTGACTCACACCATAGGCTTCTTCTTTGGGAAGGAGGCAGGAGATGGGAATCTGAGCCCCACCAGGGAGAAATGTCTGAAAAACACATGTTATATCTGAGGCAAAAGAGACAGAGGATCCAGGACGAATCTACACTGCAAACTCCTCAAGGCAGTTCCCTAACTACTTTGTTTCTTGTCTGCTCCTGGGGCATTTGTCTTTCTGCAATCTCCAGCCACAGGACTCTTTCTTTTTTTGAAAAAAAAATTTTTTTATTCAATTTGAATAATGACAAACAGGTGACAGAAAAAAAGGAACGGGAAAAAAGTTTAGGGAGGAAGGAAGGAAGGAAAAGAAAGTTGCCACAATTGCCAATAAGGAAATATAGGCTACATCTATGCAATTTATTGAGTCAATAATAAAACATACTCCGAGGGAAAGGATGCATGGTCTGTAATTACAAAGGCTTCCGTGGTCTAAATCAAAACCACTACAAAAATTTATTTCAAATAATAAGATAAAAAGTAACTTTGAACTGCATGAAATCCAAGCACTTGCCCTATCCTACAGTACCTGATGCTCCTGAGCCTCTGCGTTTGTATATAAAATAAAATTAGACCTAATGGCAAAGAAGTGATTTTGAGGGCTTTGGTCCCTGGACACTTTTATTTTGTGGGAGATTTTCTCAAGAATAGCAATTTGCCAAATCTTGGAGTAACAATAGTCCAGATTATTGAGATTTAAAGTCTTCCCAAAATGGGCAGCTATGGCCCGGGCTGCTGTCAAAATATGAAAAATCCATTCCTTGTTTTTTTGGGGATCTGATCCAAAACAAATTCTTCTGAACCAGAAGAGAGGAGGGAAGAATCGTTTGTCTTGTTATCAATGAAATAGTTTGTCTTGTTATCAATGAAATCAAGGATACTTCTTTTCTCCAGAATCCTTTTACCATGGGACAGTCCCACCACATATGCTGGTAGGTCCCAGTATCCTGGCACCCACTCTTCCCACACACTTCTTCCCACACACTTCTTCAGATACCTGTTAGGCAGATTACTGACTTTACCACATTGGCGTACTTGGTATATTTCCCAGGACTTTCTACAAAAAATAAAAATAAAATGTGACTTGCCTTTAGCCTTATTGGCCAACTGCTTCGGTAAGAAATCTTCCCCATCCTTCTGGTATGTATGATGCGGATATCCGGTTTGCCTTTCTTGCAAAGCCACATAATTGATAATAGCTACCCGTACTTGTCTTGCTGGATTTTTCAGTAAACTACCTTGGAGAATGTAACCTTTACCGGCATCAGCAGGTCAAATGATGTTGACCAATAGCTGGGAAAACAGAAGTTCTGGTAAATGCTCTTGTTTTTCATGTTTCTTCTTCTATTTATATGCTGAAAGTTTCCTGCGGTGTCTCACCTGGCCAACGGCAATGATAACATCTCTAGGGTGTGAAGATGGGGAGACTTGGTAAGCAGACAGAAGGCGAGGGAAAGTCCTAGTGCAGAGGGGTGTCACTCCAGCTAACCATAGCCCTGCTGTCCAGAGATTACACCTGTACAAATGTACGCATGGATGTGCTTGTATGCTTGTAGACTTGGTCCAAGTGTCCACTTTCACACTAAACCATGGCTTAGCAGGACAAGCACAAGCTGTAATGAACTCAAGTGAGCCTTAGGTTTGTGCACTACCCTCTCATCCTCCTAGCGAGGAAGACATGAAGAACATTTTCCCCCTTCCCCTGAATCTTGTGTTTCCCAGACCAGGGGTTGTGGTTTATGACAAACTCCCCTTGGTTTAACAAGCTTCGAACCATGGTTTGAAGTTGGCCTGTTTTGAAATGGAGTGGACTTGCCTGCTCCAATTGACACAACAAACTAAGATTTAGCACACAAAAAAGTCCACCCTGCTAAAGTCCACCTTTCACCCATGTAGGTGATGCATAACAATGGCCTATAAACACCTGTAACATCTATGCATGTAGGCTCTTTGGCTGAATGCTTGGCCACCATCATGACTAGGGGTGGCAAGTGCAAGTTTTCCCCTCCCTTGAGATGTCATCCGAAGAGCATTTGGGATTTAAGTCGCATTGAAATCGCCACCAACTTTTCATTGCTCTGCTGCTTCAAATAAGGGATCACAATGATCTTTTGGTATGCTAAATCGGTAAAACGTGTGAGTAGGTTGTAACTGTGTCTTGCCTGTGACTTTTTGGAGAAATGCAGCATAACTGACTTCCACCTCGTTCCACGTTTGCTGAGTTTTTTTGTGACATAAATGAACTCCTGGGCCCCCACACGACAAGCATTGTTTGTGCATATGTGAATGTATTTGATACATCAAGTTGCTCTTCCCTGCTTTCTAGGACCCAGGAGATTAGGGTTCAAATCCCCACACCAGTAGCGGAGGAAGGGAGGCGGGGGGTCACGGGGGGGGGGGGTCACTGGAGCTGCAGTGGGCTGTGTGTGGCACATAGCCTGCAGGGTGCCCCAACCGCTGCCTTCCTCCTGGCCGCAGCCACCCTCTAGCTGAGGGGGAGGTAGCTGGCCCCTGCCCTGGCCCACCTCGCTCAGTGGGAGGCTTGCCCCGCCCGTATGGGCAACTAGCCTCGCTCCCAGGTGCCTGAGCTGCCCCACACAGCCATGAAGCCCACAGCGGGTGGGCTTAAGAGCCAATCTACCTCACAAGGTTGTGAGAATAAAATGTAAAAGGGGGGGGGGATAGATAGTGTGTATGCCACCTAGAGCTCCCTGGAGAAAAGGCAGGATATAAATGTATTACATAAATAAATAAAGTAGAAAACACTAAGGGTTCTGCTCAACTAAATGTTACTCAGGGTAGGCCCATTGAAATTACTGAACATGACTAAACTAGGCTGATTAATTTCAATCGGTCTACACTTAGTAAAACTTATCGATTAAACATAAGGAATAGCTTTCTGACAGTAAGAGCTGTTTGACCGTGGAATGGACTCCCCCCAGAAGGTGGTGGACTCTCCTTCCTTGGAGGTTTTAAAGCAGAGATTGAATGGCTATCTGTCAGGGATGCTTTCGTTGAGATTCCTGCATTGCGGGGGGTGGACTAGATGATCCTTGGGGGTACCTTCCAACTCTACAATTCTATGAATCTATGATTACCACCCTAAGTGCTGACCATGCCCAGTGATTCAGTTCCAATTGTTTTATAATATTGATAAGCTCAGTGATTTTCTTGTTCTCTGGTGTTCTTCTGTTGACAGAAGGGAGGAAGAGAGTTTTAAAAAAAACTTGCCACCCCCTCACATCATATGAGGGATACAGGATGAGATAGCATGGCCTGGCTTTATCCTTCAGGGAGTGCTGCAAATTGCATCATTCTGCACACATGCCGGTCTAGACTGGTTATGGTGGCAGTGCCATAAAATTATATTTGATTTCCTGATGGGCAAACAGGAAAAAAAAATATTACACATTGTTACAATTAGCATGCTGGAGATTTTATACGCACATTCCCAAAGAACCTTCCCATGAGGAATTTAAATGCATTCAAAAGGGGAAGAAAATCTTGGACAACTGGAGACACAGAGAAGCAAGCAATTCTCCCAATGTCTTTCCAAATATGAACCGAACAAGGTATTGCGGTCCCTTTAAAAAGCTACTGTCATTTTTTTAAAACAACAGCGCAGACACCTACAGAATTTGGACTTGAGAGGCTTCTGGAAATATTCTTAGAGAGTTATGCTCAAGACAAAAGAAAAAGAATTACACACTACCCCCTTCTTTACTTTATACCAACCAGCAGCTTATCCTGGGCTGCATTGTTTTAAAGTGCAGAAAGAGGGATTCCTTAGTCTAACCCACCCACCTATCCAAACTCCCTGCACACAGAAGACAAGCATGTCAGCTGAATCCTTCTTCATGATGGGCTCGTTTTCTCTGTGCACTGCAGGATGTTCTGAAGAAAAGTTTTGCGGCTGAATCACATTCATTGTATAAACTGGCTCAGAGTTACTGAAGTACGTGGATTTAGAATAACCACTTCTTGCACATATTACGCCTTGCTTCTCCTAAGCCTCTTCCCTACCTTTATCTTATTCTTTTCACATTATTTCCCCTCCCAGTACAAAGTATTTTATTACTCCACACTGGGGGTTTTTTTACAGCACAGATTCAGTTTTACCAGGCATTCATCTGAGCTGGGATTCCATTAGGACATTCCTCTGAAACCTGCTCTTGGTGCTAGGATTCATCCTGCAACACACAAAGTATGAACAAGGTACTGAGAGAAGACACAGGATACTTTTCACCATCAAAAAGGAATAACCAAGCTACATATATTTGGATTTGGAGCAAGTTCTCCTACTTGAGGAGTATTAAGTTATACACAGACCTGAACAAGAATATTTTCAGAGGAAAATTAAGCAAGCACACAGCGTAATACGAGGGATTTTGAGGGACATGCTATATATGTGTGTGTGTGTGTGTGTGTGTGTGTGTGTGTGTGTGTGTAATCTAACTATCCATCAATCAATCAATCAATCTGTCAGGTATCACTGGAATTAAATCAAATATAGGACACCTGCAGAGAGGTATATGAGAAAACCAAGTGATTAGCCATCCTTGAATCAATTTCTTATGTCACTAGTCTTGAACTGCCATACTGCCATACAGATGTTACAGAAAGTGTTAAGATGATGATGGCAGTTTCTTTTTTAAAAAATATATTAATTTTTTATGATAACAAGATATTTAAAAAAACCAACTAACATATCATATACATTCCATGACAACAAAAATAAAAACATAAAAATACACCACTCAATCTTATATTCCGTATCTTTGTCGACTTCCCCCTTTCCCTCCCTTCTACGTTTCTATATATCACTTAGCACTTTCTAAATCTTAATAACATTCTATTTCTTAATTATCAAATCTAAATATTACTCTTAATGCCTTTTCAAACAAAAATTTCCAAAACCTCTCAGTATAATTTTAGTCTTAAGAGCATAAGAACATCTAAATCTAAACACACATTACATTAAACTAGCTTACTTCTGCAACCACCTTATACTTCCAAATCCTTTATTGAATATTACCAATCTTATAATTCTTTTCTAAGTCAACTTTAAATTTCTTCCAGTCTTCTTCCACTGATTCTTCTCCCTGGTCCCGGAGTCTCCCAGTCAGTTCAGACATTTCCAGATGACGGCAGTTTCAATGCTCATACAACACATCTGGAACTCACACATATCAGTTTGTGGGATATGTGCAAGTTCCGATACAGCGCAAGGCATAATACGGTATTACTAGGAAACACGTCACTTTTGCATTTATGGGATCCTGAGTCTTTTTCCTTTGTTTCAACTGCCTGTTTATCTCAGCCCCTGAAGTTATTGCTCTGTATTTCTGAGCCCAATGCACAGCCGGAAGCCCCAATGACCAACCCACTTTTAAAAACATAAAAAGGTAAAGGTAAAAGACCCCTGACAGTTAAGTCCAGTTGCAGACGACTCTGGGGTTGCGGCGCTCATCTCGCTTTACATAAGTTTTCCCAAGGCAAAGTATCGGATTCACTGTTGACTGCCGTGGAATTGACTTCCAGGTAAATGTGCTCAGAATGTTTAAGTCCTACACGGAATCTCCTCTAACCTCAATTTAGAAAGGGCCCCTCTTTTTCTCAACTGGAAAACTAGATACTGGGTGGTATTTAAGTAAGTTTTACTCAGAGTAGACCCATTGACATTCATGAACATGATTCACAAGGCCCATTAATTTCAATGGGTCTACTCTGAGTAAGCCTTAGTTGAACACCGCCCACTGTAAATCTTTTTAAAGGGGGGAAATCTCCCCCCCCCAGCCGTAGAGCGGTATATGTACCAACATGTAATAATATTATTCAGTATTCAGAAACTTGATTCTGCCAGTAATAACTGTTTCATAGCATGTGAGAAAGAAAGAAAGAAAGAAATGTCTTTAATCATCCTTTAACCGGAAAGCAAACGGATTGAAATAGCTTCAGAAATGCTGAATCATGCTGATGCTGTCAGCCAAGAGTTTATGCAACCCGACTGCTATCTTAGAAAGGTTTGTGGCAATCACAGACACGCCTTTAACTTCTATAGTGGGTTACTGGCACCACAACCCCGTGTGCACACTTCACTGCCTTTCAGTTACAAGTGTTTAAGAAACAATCCATTTTTAAAATATAACATGCAAATAGGCTTGTGCTTTTGTCCTTCAAGGAAAAATGCAGAAGGCATTTCCCTGTAAGCCGACTTCTTCCATGTATACTTTTACTTCTTGACTGTTTCAGTTTTTCACATGTGCGTAAAAAACAACAACAACCACCCTTATATACTTACAGAAGAAGCATAAATCTTTACTCAGAGTAGACCCACTGAAATTAATTTGCGTGACTAAGAGAGGTCCGTTAATTTCAACAGGTCTACTTTGAGTAGAAATCAGGTGAGCCTTGGTAGCTCAGTCGCTAGAGCATGAGACTCTCCATCTCAGACTTGAGCCCCATGTTGGGCAAAAGATTCCTGCATTGCAGGGGGTCGGACTAGATGACCAACTCTACAATTCTGTGATTCTAATACCTCCTATTACAACAACAGCAAGCAAACAAGCATGCAAGGGGGAACCCTTTGACCTTGACTTGGAGCCAGGGTTCCCATGAGCAGAACTCCACACTGTTGCTGAAGGTGGGTGGCTTTGGAACAGTATAGTAGGTGGACCAGTATAGTAGGGCAACTCCGCCTTTTCCTCCAGTGGAAACCTCTGCAGGAATACAGGAAGCTGTTGTACCAAGTCAGGCCAATAACTCATCTACCTCAGTAATGTCTACACTGACATGCTGTGTCTCAGACAGGTCTCTTTCCCAGCACTAGCTGGAGATGTCAGGAATTGGACATGTAAAGCAGATTCAGCCCTTCCCCGACGACTCAAGATCCAGCATGCATCAAAAATATTTTGAGCCTCCTCCTTCTATAGGACTAAAGTCTTTTTTTAAAAAAAAGAGTATAAGGAAGAGAATTTTTAGTTTAGTACAGTGTAAAAGTAGATTAAGAATTTTATAACATGAATTAAATGAAGAAGTATGTTTAAGGCAGAAATATAATATGTAAGGAAAGAGGAGTATGATGTCATATAGATGATAAATATGTAATCTATAATGAAAAGGATGATTATAGAATTTTGGTGTAAAACTTAAAAGGTATAAACATGTTTAAGATAGAAAGAAATAATGTTAAGATGATGATTATGAAATTGCCAAAGAGGGTATAAGATGAACCACAGTAAGGGGGGCTGAGGAGGCCAACTTACAATGTCAGAAAAGATGGATGGTTTTTGAACTATATATGTATGTTTCTGTTGTTGTTTTTATTATTATTATTATGTTTAGATATGTTAATGTTTTTATTTGTGTTTCTTGTTTTTTATTTTAGGTATTGGGGTTGGTGTGTGGGTGATGTATGTTTTGCTGTTATATGTCAAAAAATCAATAAAAAATATTATTATTATTATTTTAAAAGTCTTGTTTTTAAGGACTTGGCTCATTGCCCACTCCTACAAGTGCTGTTTCTAGAGAATGGATGGGGCATCTAAACCACACACACACACGATTCAACATCCAGCTTGCTCCTCAACAACCTCCTTCCTTGGTAAACACAAGGTTTAGTCTGTCTGTAATGTCACAAATGCCATTTTTGATCTGAGGACTTGAATTTCAGCTTGTCAATTTCAATGGGAAAGCAAACCTTTCGTTGCCCCAACAGAAAAATGTCTGTCTGATCTTTCAGGCAGGCTCCTTTTGTGTTTTGCTTTTCATGGTTCTCTCCGTTTGTGCTGTGCACCCACCCATCACTTTTTTAATTTTCTTTTTTTGACTAAGGTGCCTCTTGCATGTACTGAATTGTAAGCTGACAATGGCAGAGGGCCAAAGAGGAGGTTTATCATTTGCA
Organism: Zootoca vivipara; assembly: GCF_965207765.1. NCBI lineage: Eukaryota > Metazoa > Chordata > Lepidosauria > Squamata > Lacertidae > Zootoca > Zootoca vivipara. The sequence continues at coordinate 75,427,287 of NC_142584.1, read as the reverse complement.
TAGAAGCTGGAGGCGGCCTTCCTAACTCCTGTTCCTTGACACGCAAGGAAGAGGAAGAGAGATAGTCTTCTCTCTGAGATGTGCTTGGGTGAGTGGGTGCCCCGAGCAGAAAGGTCCCTTCATTCATTCAGATTGTTCATGCTGCTCTGGTTTACTGAAGAGAAGGCATTTGTGCACCAAGTTAGCACAAGCTTGGCTTCAGCGAGTGAGATCCAGGAAATGCCGTGTGAACCTTGAGTTAAAATAGGTCAACCAGTTACACTTTGAAAAGTCCCTGTTTCAGTATTTACATAATGATCAGTTTGGGGAAACCTAGGTGGTAAAACCTCCATGCAAGGAACCAAATGATAACTTGGCAAATAATTTGTCAGCTCAGGGGTAAGGCTGTCAACGCTCACATAAAAGTTTTGTTTTTCCCTTGTTCCTGCTCCAGTTCAGGGAAAATCCATAAGTAAAAGCACAATGCGACCAGGAATGCTGAGTAGGGCTGGGAAGGCTCCTTTTAACTCTGGCTCAGCCTTCTTCTTTTCCCACCCAGTTTCAGCATCCTGCACTTTAAATTTAAAAGTGAACAATAAATAAATCTATGATTACATTCTATACCACCATTCCTCCAAGGAGCTGAAGATGGCATACGTGGTCTTCTCCTGGAGAACAGCCTTTACCAAAGGTTTTGCTTTTCATGGTTCTCTCCGTTTGTGCTGTGCACCCACCCATCACTTTTTTATTTTTATTTATAAAAAAAGTCTTTTAAAAAGTCTCAAAAAGGCAAAATAAATAGCAAAAACAAACTTAATCCATTCCGGAAGTCTGTTGGACTTCCGAAATGTTCAAAAAACAAGGTGCAGCTTCTGATTGGTGCAGGTGCCCCAGAAACAATAGCTGACAACCGCATCAGACGTTTGGCTTCCAAAAAACATTTGAAAACTGAAACACTTACTTCCGGGTTTTTGGCATTTGAGAACCAAGGCGTTTGAGAACCAAGGTATCACTATTAGGTTGTTTGTTGGTATGCTTTTATTATGTTTTTATCATTGATATTTTGCAATGTGTTTCTAATGCTGTACACTGCTCTGCGATCTTTTGATAAAAGACACTATTATTATTATATGTCTTGAGCTGGGTATTTACAAGATTATGCAAAATGCAGTATTCCCCTCATCCTACCCCACACAGTAGTAATAACATGGACAGTGGGCTGACTGTAGCAACAATGAACTTTCTTATCTGTTTTCCTATTCTGGCATATTGTAAGAGAACAAAGTGACATGACCATGTTTATCATGGCATAATAATAGATGTAATACTTTGGTTTGGTTGCAACATGACTAGCAAAGCACTGATAGAGACAGAAGAGGGTTCTTCTTGGAGTGTAGCTTGCATCCATCAATGGGAATGTACAATGCAATGTTTGATAGTGACCACTCCCTTGACCAAAGAGGCCACTATTTCATTGGCCTAGCACCCAATACTACTGAGAGTCTCTGCCAGTCTGCAAAAAGCCATAGCCGCTTTCTCAGTCTCTTTGACAACATTCAATGCATGTTGCTTTGCCAGCCCCCAAATACTGGAACTGTAGTACGTTAAGGGTGCTGGGAATTGTAGCTCTGTGTGTGATGAAGTGCAGTTCTCAGGATTCTTTGGGGGAAGCTACATATACAGTTGTATCCAATGCTAGTCCTTATTCAGAGTAGACCCACTGAAATTCATGTATATTAATTTCAGTGGGTCTTCTCTGAGTAACACTAGCGTTGGCTACAAACCATGGTGTGGATGCATATTAGAACTGCAAAACAAGCACGAATAAATGAGATCTTGCCACATCAGAACAGAAGTTTTATAATAGCAGAGGGATGATTCACTGATGTTGAACATGAGAACCCTGCCCCATAGTGGAAAAGGGTCAGGAGCATGGAGCGTTTCAGGATGAAGCAATATGCCCCCTTTGAACCCACAGATGGCAACTGGGTAGTCTCTGGGCATGTGATAACTTTGGTATCTGTAAGGCAACGAGACACCCTCCAAACCCCAGTGTTGATGTTTGGAGCCAACGTGCGCCAGCTTGTGTGCAATGCATATTCACATGCTGCAAAAGGGTTCAGAGTTCCATCTTGGCACTCCCCCTTTGGCGTGGGAGGATTTGTCATGCAGCCATTGCATCACTCTCTTCCTTTCTTTCCATAGAAAGAAGACAAAGACTTCAGTGAAGACGACGTTCCCACCCCTAAACCCTGAGGAAGAGGTGGGAGGGAATTTAATATTAATAAAGTGTAAAATTTTGCCCCGGGTCATGAGGGTGGGACTAGAGCTAATGTAACACAGTCTGTACTGCATGCTGTTGAAATTAGAAAGGCACCAATTATGTGCGCTGCCAAAACCTGCACAATTTATTCCATTTTTCTTGGTAGCAAGAATTGATTTGCTCCTCGGGTGTTTTTTTGTTTTGTTTTGTTTTGTTATTAGTTTAATCAGTCTTTGGAAAGTGGAGAGGCCGCAGAAAGGGCCAGTGGGGAACTCTAAGCCAGGCATCCCCAAACTTCGGCCTCGGCCCTCCAGATGTTTTGGACTACAATTCCCATCTTCCCCAGCCACTGGTCCTGTTATCTAGGGATCATGGGAGTTGTAGGCCAAAACATCTGGAGGGCCGCAGTTTGGGGGTGCCTGCTCTAAGCTAATAAAGAAGACAGAACTGGATCCGTCTAATTTCCAGTGGTCTAAATATGGTTGGTGAAAAGTGTGACCTGCAGATTCATGAATTTGGCTGCTCAACAGAACAAGGAGATTGACTGTGTTTTCTTGACTCAACTTCCCTTGTTTACATGGCATGTGGACTCACGGGATCTTTCAGCCACACATGCTTATTCAGTCTTGGGTATCTCTCCGTCACTCTTAGCTTGAGGGATTCCTGAGCTCTACCTACCTTCTGCTGAGAAGGCCAAACTGTTATTTGACAGAACTTCTCATCCCTAAAGGCCAAAAGCTTCTCATTCACTGCAGTTTCTGCATTTTCATCTCACTTCATTTGCCTTGAGGCAAATTATGGAGCTGTTGCTGCTATGAACCCACTCATCCCCTTCATTTACATTTAGTCATTTGTGTTGTGTTAAGTTATGGTAACAGACAACGGGTGATTTGTCAAACAACTCTGACCTGGACCAGACTTGAAGCTTTCTTTCTTTGTAGCAGCCAAATTTCTGATGCCTATTTCCAGCAATCTACTGTTTATGGATTGAGAGAATGAGATTACCAAGCTAGTTTTCTGAGTTTCAGGCCAATATCATACAAGTAGAGGCAGTATGAATCTAAACAGAGTAGTAGATACTTCTCTTGCCCTGCTACTAATGTGCAGGGCACATGGGGCAGGCTCATAGCTCGGGGTAGAGTCTCTGCTTTATATGCAGAAGGTCCCAGGTTCAATCCTCAGCATCTCCAAGTAGGGCTGAAACTCAAGAGAGCTGCTGCCAATCAGCGCAGACAAACTTGAGCTAGATGTACCACTGGTTTGACTCAGTTTAGAGCAGCTTCTATTTTCTTATCACTACCACAGATATGTTATATGCTGAATAGGGTAGATGTTGAATGGGGTAAGTGTGCCCCTGAAGGACCCAGTTGTGCAGCTTGAGTGTCATTTTGGACTCACAGCTGTCCTTGGAGGCGCAGGTCAATTCTGTGTCCAGGGCAGCTGTCTACCAGCTCCATCTGGTACGCACTCTAAACAATCACAGGCAACACGCGGCTAATAATGTAATAACAAAATATTAGCAACAGGTATTATTTCACAATTCTTAAACAGAAAATATATGATGGAGTCACAAATAATACAATTCAATCAATATTGCATGAACCAAATTAGAACAAGTAGTCAAACAATATCACAGAGCCAAACAAGCCTTTCAGCAGCCACAATCCTGTAACCGTGCAATAATAGAAGCTCCAAACTTAGAAATTCTTAGACAGAAAGTTCAGTGGCACCTTGGTTTACAACCATAATCCGTTCTGGAGGTCTGGTTGTAAACCAAAACAGGTTGTAACCCAAGGCACGCTTTTGCCAATGGGGCCTTCAAAAAAATGGGTTGTAATCCCCCCCCAAAAGGGTTGTAATTTTTAAAAAATGGGACACGCACTTCCAGGTTTGATGTGGTTGTAATCCAAAACGGTTGTAATCCAAAACGGTTGCAAACCAAGGTACCACTGTATGTAATAGAATCACAGAAAATGAGTCTATCACTGTTGCATGAGCAAAATTAGACAATATAGTCCATCAATATCAAAGAGGCAAACAAGCCTTTCAACAGTCACAATCCTGTAACCATGCGATAATGGATGCTCCAGAACGTAGTACAGTTTTTCAGGATGACAAACTGTTTCGATAGGAACTCTTCATCAGCAGATAAAGGGTCCTAACAGGTACATCAAGAAGCATAGTATCAGCACTCACTGAGAAGTGTAGAAAGCTGAGAGTTGTTAGAAGATCCCTTAATCCCATGATACATTGGGGAAAACCAGGGTTGTTAAAATATTATAAAAATGCTTCAGGTGTGGGGTGTGGATTTGAGTTTGGAGAAGCAAGGTGGGATTAGCATGTTCTGGGAGAAGCCAGATCAAATGACATTTGTGCTTGCTTTTCAGTTACTGTAAGAGAAGGCGGATTAAGCCTCAGTCTTAGAACTGGTTATAGGTTACAGATGGTTTATTTTGGCCAACACCCCCACCCCAAATAAAATGATTTAAATCTTGCAGAAGTACAATATATTCTTGAATTAATCTTTCTAAAAATGCAAATAGCAGCAGTGGAGGAGCTGATCATGGCCAGGAGTGTAGCAACTGCCCTGATCCAGAAGAAAAAAATTTCCCTCCCCCACCGTGTTGCTATTTCTGTTAGGAAGGAAACTCTCATTAGGGTTTGGCTTTAAAAAGAGGTTTTAGGGCAGGATACAAACCTAGAATACACCAAATTTGGGACTGGGTTGGATGTTGGATAACCAGCCTCATATAATGAACATGTTTAAGCTAAAGTAATACATGGAGGGGTTAATACAAGCTGTTCTGCCAGGCTAAGCTATGTCCACTTCCTCTCACCTTGGGAGGAACTAGGTAATTGGGGCTGGATCTAGACACATTAAAAAAAACATTTCAGGAAAACGCATTGAAACCTCATAATGGGGAATCATGTTGCTGAAAGACGGAACTCCACAGCGCCATCTGGTGTCAGTGTTATAAATGCTTTTTAAAATGCCTTTTCTTTACTAATGTAGCTGAATCCCAAGTCTTTGTTCACTTTCATTTCTACCTAATGAACTCAGCATGTGAAGAGGCTTCAACTGGTTGCTTTAGTTTAGCCAGATGCCTCTCACAAGCTATTCATGTGTTCCTATACCAGTAATTTAGGAACTTTCACTGCTTTGTGACTAAGCCAAAGTTTTACCAAAGCCAAAGTTTTACCAAAGTAAACCATTTTTACTTTACCAAATGTGTAGTGTTTTTCTATACTAGGGGAAGCAGGAAGCTTTGGAAAGAAACGTTTTATGAGGACATTTTGGAACTCACTTTAAAGGGTGCCTATTTCAACTTCTCCCTTAAGTTCTGTGTACTTTTCATGGGGAAAAGGTAACTATCTTCACCATGTCATGAGCAAAGGAGCAGTGGATGGGCAGGGGCTCAGAGGCTTTGTGGGTGCCAGGAGAAGACCTCAAGGGTGCCTTGGCTCTCACAGGCACCACAATATTATGAAACAGACCTGAGGAAAACCAATTAATTTGACCCAGTTGCCAAACTGCTCTTGATAGGTTTGCTCAACTTGTGTGTCAAAACCAATAAACTTAAGGCATAGTAAGAGGCTGCATGGCAGCCAGCCATTTCTCTTTCTCATGCCCAGTAGCTGTTTCCTTAGCCGCCTGTTAAAATATTGCAGAAGAACCTCAGTATAATAACATCTGTTATGGGATATGGTAACAACTAAGCTATGGCTGCAGCTCATAAATCAGGATTTTGTTGCAATTTTTAAATAAAATATACCTTAGGAGGCTAATAAAGCTGAAGATACTAAATGTTAGGGACTTCCAAACTAAGTGAACTTTTTTTTTATTACAGAAGCTTGTAAGTGAGGTAACTGTAGTTTTGTAAATATTATACTCTGTGGTCCTTCTTTTACAGGGGAGCCTATACAAAACATAACATAGGACTGTGAAGTGAGCATAAGGTTTTCTAAATAGGCTTCTTAATTTGAGTTAGCATGCTTTCTGAGCAGATGAGATTTCTCAAAGCTTCTCACAAATGTGATTCACTGCTTATTTGACTTGCCCTACCCCTGTATACAAAATCCACATTGACCAATATATGGCAGTTTTCTACCCTCTTGCGTCTTCATCCTATTGGTTACTGTGTTGAGGCGCAACTCTGCACCTACCTATAGATGCTGTAGTGTGATGGTAAATAAAAAAAAGACTTTGTACATTTTTGTCTTACTCTGTACAGGCATGTGTAGAGCTTGTTTGAGGCCTGGGGCAGGAGTCTTGTTAGAATAAAATTATAAACTCAAACAAATAAGAGTCTGGTCCCTGGCTGGGCTTCCCAGCCTGCTTAACCCTCTGAGGCCTGCCTCTGCACGGGCCTGATCTAGTATCCTGGGACATATGTTTATCATTCACTGAAGTTGGGTACAGCTGGCAAATTTACCATTTTTTGACTGGTTTCAAACTACTGTTTTAATCTCAGCAGGCACTACATACACATGATCTAATTCTACTTTCTGGCTTATATTTTATGAGTGAGACTAAAAAAAGATTGGTCTGTGATTCACGAAGTCACTGATTCAAACCTTCCCACCACTTGAACTCTGTATGTGGCCTTTTAGACAAGCCACAGTTCTTTCCGTTTCAGTCCTCCACAGAAACATGGGAAGTTGCCTAGAACTGAATGCATCTAAAGCCTCTCCTCCTTCATGAGGGAAGGAGTTGTGAGCGGGAGCTGGTTCCCGCGTTGGCAAGGAGGCGTATCGGCCCCTTGCCTTAGCCGTCCCAGCTGCTGTGCCACACCTACTGCAGCCAGCCAATAGGGCCGGCTCAGGGGTGGGGTTTGGCTGCGTTTAAGCAGCCGCGGCAGCCCTGAGTCCTTATTGTAATAATAACAATAACAATAACAATAACAATAACAATAACAATAATAATAATAATTTATTTATACCCCGCCCATCTGGCTGGGTTTCCCCAGCCACTCTGGGTGGCTTCCAACAGAAAAATGAAATAAAATAATTAATTAAACATTAAAAGCCTCTCTAAACAGGGCTGCCTTCAGATGTCTTCTAAAAATCTGGTAGCTGTTTTTCTCTTTGACATCTGATGGGAGGGCGTTCCACAGGGAGGGCGCCACCACCGAGAAGGCCCTCTGCCTGGTTCCCTGCAACTTGGCTTCTCGCAATGAGGGAACCGCCAGAAGGCCCTCGGTACTGGACCTCAGTGTCTGGGCAGAACGATGGGGGTGGATTTGCATCAGATCTCCTGCCCACCCTCCCTTTAGGTCATTCCTATGCTCTTGGCATTGCTATGGACTTTGGTTGGTTGCCCAAGGGGCCTGGTAGGAATTTTTATCCATTTGCAAATTGGTTCCAGCCTCTTGGTTTTCCGCCTACCTCGTAGCAAATCGTCACAACTTTTTGGTATTGGCGGTTAGGCATTGGAAAAAGTGTGGCGTATTGGAGGGCAAAGTTCAGGCCATCGCCTACCCCCCCATCTTTTGGGTATTTCGTTAAAGGAATCCGGTGGTCGCGGATCCTGTCTGACGCCCTGCTGGTGGCTAGGGCCATGGCACGACCCCCGGTAGCATCAGGGGGAGCTTTCAGTTGTATTTGCATCAACAGGCTCCACCTTCTGGTTTTTAACCCTTGAATGACTCCACACTGAGCGGGGGGAGTCATGTATAGCTTGTTTGATCCAATGCCTAAACCAATACCACTCACATGCTGTAACCAATAAAGTTGTGGCCTTTTTTCGCCCATTAACCTAAATACATGGTGTCATTGTGTCTTTATTTTCTCAAGTGGGGGGCGGGTCCTCGACTCACAACTCTGTATTGTCTACACGCTGACTGACAGTGGCTTTTCAGGGTTTCAGGCAGGGTTCTCTCACAGCCGTACCTGGAGTCGAACAAGGATTGGACCCGGGACATTCTGCGGATGTGCCACCACCATAGCTGCCAAGTTTTCGCTTTTCTCGCGAGGAAGCCTATTCAGCATAAGGGAAAATCCCTGTAAAAAAGGGACAACTTGGCAGCTATGGCCACCACTGAGCCTACAGCTCTTCCCCAGTCTTCGTTTTCTTCACCTGCAGTACTGGAATAATATTATCTTACAGGAGTTATTGTAACGCATACCAAGACAATGTATGTGAAGAGGCACTCTGGATACCATCAAAGTTCAGTAGAAATGCTTGTTACAGTTACTTCTGCAATTGGTAAAAAGATCCTATTCCCATAACTGGTTGTAGGGACACAACAAGCCATGTTGATTAAACTGAGTGAGAGTGTGTATGAAAGCACATACACGGTGCAACCAGACCCCAGTTTTGTATGCAATTAAAGACAAGCATGGAGTGGCGAGGGAAGCTGGAATCGTACCACGTAGCTGAGCCCCTGGGCTGCAGTTTTACCCCATTGAAACACACAAAAATAAATAAATAAAATGAAACAGATTGACAAAAAGATGCCAAAGTGGATTTTTGAATCAACAAGGATTAGGTCCTTCATTCTAGGTGGAATCAGTGACCCCATTCTGCACAAGGACTCCTGTTACTGCAGTGAGGCTCCCCCCTCCCCCGCTCCCCCCATGCACCCCTGCACCTCCCCCAATCTGAACTGGAGGGTCAGGAGATCCCCATCTTCTTAGTTCTATGTTGAACTCCAGCCTCTGACTGCAAGATGTTTTCTCAAATCATTGAACATACTTTAACTATAAATGTGTTTTATGCGCCTTCCAGTTAGTTCTCAAAATCAGGATGGTTAAGGTACAATAAAATGTGGGCCTTTCATACTTTATTTGTTCAATAATGTGTTCAATGCTCTGTAAATCAATGGCTTCTGTTCCATGTTAGCTAACTGACAGTTCTGATGGTTGCCATCAGATTCAGATCACCATGGCAACCTCTGCTTAAAGTGAGGTGGGAAGTCTTTCCTGTGTCTGCAGCCATTCCCATATTGAGGGAGCCTGATTGTTGCTGCCCCAGCTATGGTCCAATAGACCCAGATTGTGTGTCATGCAGGCAGAAGCTTGTGAGAGGCAGCTTGTTCTCTTTAATCCCGTTGCTACTTCAAGCCCAGATGTGGGAGAAGATAATCACCAGATAATTTGCCTGTATTAAGTAACCTTGTATATTTCAGGCTTGCAACACAACATGATTGTTCGTAGAGAGATGTGGGATTTATTCTTCCAGGAGGCCACACCTTCTGATAGCTTCCTTGCTTCCTATTCCTGGAGATGAGAGTACCACCTGTGGTTACTCAATTGCACACTATTTTTTTTGCTTTGCTTTTGTACAGTACTTTCAACAGCAGGTGAAGGCAGAAATCAGACCTTTTCATAGATAAACAATGACGGCGGAAATGTGCACTGCTGAATTTCTGCATGCTGGAGGCTAAAGGCGACAGTCCTACACTCTGGTCTATTTCCTCCTTGATAAATTTGCTTCACTTTCATAAAGGAATTTGTGCAGGGAATTTATTCACCTCTCCTGCCTTTTAGAGGAACCTCACAAGGTGACTTTTGGCAATAACATTACAATTTAAAAACAAAACAAAACTAACTGAACCTCTCGCTCTCTTTTTGTAAAGCAGATTAAAAACATTGTGGCTCAAAAAAAAAAAAAAGCTTGGCAGAATAGAAGTATTTGTGAGCCACATAAAGGCCACAATAGAGGGAATTAAACCAGATGGACTTCAGTGATAACCCAGAGAGCCAGGGCCGGCTCTAAGGCAAGCCTGTGGGAAAGTACCACCGCGGTGGGAAACGGGGAGGGAGGGAGCGCCGGAGCTATCTTCGCACCACGGCACCAGGGCGCCCGATATGCTTAATACGGCCCTGCAGAGAGCAGTGCCTTTGAGGCTAATCTCAAGGCCCATGTAGGTCTGTATGGGTGCAGGCGCTCCTTCAATCCCAGACCATTCAAGGATTAAAAGTTAGTACTAAGCAGTGGTGTAGTAGTGAAGCTCTCCTAGCAGTGATGGAGCTGCACTGTCTAGGCTGGCGATACAGTGAGGTGGCGGTTGTGCATCTTTGGGGTGCTGGGGTTGGAATCTCCCAGGTGTGGGATGTCAACACTACCAACCAACAGCTTTCTCCAACCTCACCCTATCCCTACCTTGGCAAATGCAATGGCGTTTTCCCTGCTGCTTTAGTCACCCTAAATGGGTAACTGATGTGAAATTGGTGTGATGTTGTCAAGCTGTCCAGCCCCCATAAGCATTCTGGCAGATGGATTTTGCACTCATTTTACTAGGGTTACTGTAGTGTTCTGTACATAGGTCTGCCTTTGAATATGATCTAGAAACTTCACTTAGTCCAGATACAGCCGCCAGCGTTTTAACTGGGACTGGGGCTATTGGACTAGGGCTGCAGCAATAAAACTGCTAGCATAGGATCCATTATGGTTTCAGATGCGCTGGATTATGGAGAAAGCTAGAGAGTTCCAGAAAAACGTCTACTTCTGCTTCATTGACTATGCAAAAGCCTTTGACTGTGTCGACCACAGCAAACTATGGCAAGTTCTTAAAGAAATGGGAGTGCCTGATCACCTCATCTGTCTCCTGAGAAATCTCTATGTGGGACAAGAAGCTACAGTTAGAACTGGATATGGAACAACTGATTGGTTCAAAATTGGGAAAGGAGTACGACAAGGTTGTATATTGTCTCCCTGCTTATTTAACTTATATGCAGAATTCATCATGCGAAAGGCTGGACTAGATGAATCCCAAGCCGGAATTAAGATTGCCGGAAGAAATATCAACAACCTCAGATATGCAGATGACACAACCTTGATGGCAGAAAGCGAGGAGGAATTAAAGAACCTTTTAATGAGGGTGAAAGAGGAGAGCGCAAAATATGGTCTGAAGCTCAACATCAAAAAAACCAAGATCATGGCCACTGGTCCCATCACCTCCTGGCAAATAGAAGGGGAAGAAATGGAGGCAGTGAGAGATTTTACTTTCTTAGGCTCCTTGATCACTGCAGATGGTGACAGCAGTCACGAAATTAAAAGACGCCTGCTTCTTGGGAGAAAAGCAATGACAAACCTAGACAGCATCTTAAAAAGCAGAGACATCACCTTGCCGACAAAGGTCCGTATAGTTAAAGCTATGGTTTTCCCAGTAGTGATGTATGGAAGTGAGAGTTGGACCATAAAGAAGGCTGATCGCCGAAGAATTGATGCTTTTGAATTATGGTGCTGGAGGAGACTCTTGAGAGTCCCATGGACTGCAAGAAGATCAAACCTATCCATTCTTAAGGAAATCAGCCCTGAGTGCTCCCTGGAAGGACAGATCGTGAAGCTGAGGCTCCAATACTTTGGCCACCTCATGAGAAGAGAAGAATCCTTGGAAAAGACCCTGATGTTGGGAAAGATTGAGGGCACTAGGAGAAGGGGACGACAGAGGACAAGATGGTTGGACAGTGTTCTCGAAGCTACGAACATGAGTTTGACCAAACTGCGGGAGGCAGTGCGAGACAGGAGTGCCTGGCGTGCTATGGTCCATGGGGTCACGAAGAGTCGGACACGACTAAACGACTAAACAACAACAACAATGGTTTCAGATTGGATAGGGGACCATGTAGAGATTCCTGCATGGAAGGGGGTAGGACTAGATGGCTCTTGAGGTCCCTTCCAACCACAGCTTTTTCCCCAGCCAGAACTTGCTGGAACTCAGTTTTGGCACCTCTCAGGTGGGCCCCAGTTGCCATTATAAGAAAACAAGGGAGGTGTTAATGGTGAGTTCTGGCACCTCTTTTTCTACAAAAATAGCCCTGTTTCCAACTCAAGGATTTCATGCCAGTGCTTTGATTTACAGGCTGTTTCCGGATCAAATTCAAAGTGCTGCTTTTAACCTTGATTTGAGAACAGGTTACCAGTACTTAAAGGATTATCTCCTCCTTCATGTTCCTAGCTGGACCTTTGGGGCGTCTTTTGAAGTGTTCCCCAGGGCTCCCTTGCTGAGTGAGATGTAGGAGGATGGTTTGGGGAGAGGGACTTTTCAGTGGAGACACCCTGGCTGTGGTTGTCCTCTCTAGAAAGCCTTACTGGCACCTACCGGTACATTGCGATATCTTTAGTGCCAGAGCTTTTATCTTCCTGCGCTTAAAAAAACTGTTTAGTAATTAAAATGCTTGAGGGGGTGTTTTTTTTAAAGTTAAATGATCCATTTAAAAAATCTTTCATCCTCTTGACAGACTTGCTGTAATGAATTTTTGCTGAATTTGCGTACTTTGTTTTCCATTTTGGCTTTGGTCTGTATTTTATTTTAAATGTTGCTATTGGGAGGTACAGTATGTAAAAGTTGTTAACGAAATAAGCAAACGGGTCAACAATTGGGTCCTTTTGGAACTTCTATGGGAGATCTAATTGCTCCTTTGTTGTCATTTATAAGTGGCCTCAGGGTGCTAGAGCAGTGGGAACCTCAGGCTAGACTGAAGTATGTGGGGATGAACTAGGCCCACATTTGATTCAATGCAGATCTGAATAGAGACGGTAGATGCTATGCAGGATCAGCACTAACGCCACCTAATTTAGGCGAGCCACAGAGCTCAGGGGAAGGGCATGACCTGATCATAGCCCCTTATCTGAGTCCTGAGTCCTGAGTTGGGAGACTTTTTGATCCCAACCCCTGCTCAGGGCCACAAAACTCCTGGTAACTGAGCAGGGCCAGCCTGCCTATGAGGTGGGCTTAGCCAGCTGCCTCAGGCAGTGGAATGTCATGAGGCGGCACTCCTGCCTGCCCCACTGGAAATCTGCAAGATCTTTCTGGAACCTGTCACACGACCCAAGTAAGGGAGGCTTCGGCCCTTTCACCTCAGGGGGCAAAATAGCATGCACTGCCTGTGACTGAGACAGGGCAGGTCCAAACGTTTTCCTTACTCAGCAGTTGAGTATGCCCCTCAGCTGCCTAAAAGTGCTCATCTGGTTATCCTACAGCCCTTCGCACACCTACCTGTTAAAATGGGACCAAATTAATCTATATGGCCACACCAATTGCTTGTGCAGCCTGGAGTACAGGCTAGGCAGAAAAACCTGCCCCTGAAAGACAGTTTGAGGGCAAGCACAAAAATGCTCCAACTCCCATCAGCCCCAGCCAGCAGGGCCAGTGGTTAGGGATGATGGGGGTTGCAGTCCAGCAACATCTGGAAAGCCACAGGTTCCCCATCCCTGGCCCAGAGGCTCAAAAACCTTTTGTTCACCAATTTCAGATGAAAGTTTCATTCTCTATTAGGCCATGTACAAACTGAAATGGGCTTCTAAAAAGAACTATTCGGCCAGGCCTTTTGAATTCGCTGCTGAAAGTTTCTGTTTTCTTGGACTTTGGTGGCAAATCTTATATCTGGAATTCAGAATTCCCCCCTCCCTTTGGCCCTTGCAACTGCTTTGTGCTATCTTCTTAGATCTAGATCGGAAAGCACAGCTGCAATGCAGCTTGCAACACTGCACAGAGCAATGCTTTTCACAAGCGTCTTATAAAAACTAAATGCTATTTATGATCCAGTTATGTAGCTGGTGTACTAAAGCTATCTCCTATTGGATTCATTAAGCAGAGAGAAATTGAGGGACTAAGCACTGCATCTTATTATCTCTGGATGCCTCCTTTAAAAAGGGGGAGGGGAGTCAAAGCAATAACTTTTCACTAGGAATAACAGAACCCCAAGTTAGACAAACAAACAATAATGTCAATGTGGCACTAGGGAACAGCTAGGGCTGGCTTAACCCTCAGGATAAAAGTATGCTACAGATTCCCTTTTCTCGTGTGAGAAGACTTCTGTGTAAATAAGCCTATCCGGCTTCCTGTGGCAGACTTACCCTCAGCCTTGGGATAGGTCAACATGGTCCTTTTCTTAGAATATTTTGCTTCATACTATTGTCCTTCAATAGTATTGTGCTTCATAGTATTGTCCTTAAACCACTGAGCCTAGGACTTGTTGATCAGAAGGTCAGCGGTTCGAATCCCCGCGACGGGGTGAGCTCTCGTTGCTCGGTCCCAGCTCCTGCCAACCTAGCAGTTCGAAAGCACGTCAAAGTGCAAGCAGCGGGAAGGTAAACGGCATTTCCGTGTGCTGCTCTGGTTCACCAGAAGCGGCTTTGTCATGCTGGCCACATGACCCAGAAGCTGTACGCTGGCTCCCTCGGCCAATAATGTGAGATGAGCGCTGCAACCCCAGAGTCGGTGACGACTGGACCTAATGGTCGGGGTCCCTTTACCTTTACCTATTGTCCTTGGATATGTACAGTACATCTATAGCATGAAACTAGATACGTTTGTAAATATAAATATATAAGCAACTGTGGATGTCATTTCTGCCACCTTTAAGATCACAGAAATACAGCCTCTGCTCCATACATCACTTTTTCCATGCAATTATGTACTCAGGGAGAGTTTGCACGGAAGGAAAAACAATTTGGTAGCTGATACCCAAGGACTCTTCCTTTTATCAGAGGCCCTCAGATCTGAGCCTATTGAGCCACATGCAGCCTGCTAGCTTTACTGTCTACTGGGTACTTGACAACTGCTCTCTCCACCCTTCAGCACACTCAGGCAAGAAGCCCCTTCTAGGCCACTGGAGATGGTTGATGGGCTGCATTTGGCTTGGTGTGGCGTACGTTTGAATAAGTCTGCTGTACCACAGAACAGGGCAGTAGCATCCATGCTCTCAAGAGCAAGCAAACTTAAAACATTTATTTCCTGCAAAGCATGGCTAGCATAAGAATCAGGCATGCTGTAATTCAGTGGGATTAGCACGAAAGGAAAGTGGTAGAGGATGTGTGAGTACAGGGCATCACGATATAGTGTGGTTCTATAATCTGGTGCTAAGTAGAGTAGAACATATTCCATGGTTCGTAGAGCAGGAAGTGCATGTGTACCGACAAGTATTCAGCAATACAACCGTATAGTCCAGAAGTGTGTGGTTTCTGTCAAGTATTGCGAAACAGAGATAGATTCTTTTTGGCTGATGAGTACGTACGGCTGAAAATGAGAAAAATAATGCTTTTGCCATCTAATTTGGGCTGTCTGTTAGGAAAATCAACACTACAGTGCAGACCAGTCCTGCAGAAGTGTGTTTACTGCCAGGCAAAGGGTTTTGCATTTATTGGAAGGTAACATGGAACTATGGAGAACATGAGGTCATGCATGGTCTTTTACAAATCAAAGGCTACCATTAACAGGTTGCAAAAAATTGTCTAACAGACATATGGGGATACAATAATAGAGACACAAAGCTCTAGAACAATGGTTCATCCCAAGGTTTGCTCCTAGCAGCATATCAGAACGATACATTCATCTGTTGGAAAGCTTGCTGGGGTAGAAAACTGCTTTAGTTACTCACAAGGTGAAGGAGATTAACAGGAAACAGCCCTGTGAAGCTGTACCCTAAAGATCTGGGGGCAAGAAAGCAGGTTTAAAGACTGTACCCTTGCAGAACAAAACACCTTAAACAAACAAACAAACAAAACAAACAAACAAACATGCAGTGAGTTGAATGCTGGAGAAAACTCACTATGTAATGGTGTGTTGCTCTAATGATTACACACAGGGGAGTCCAATGTGATGACCTAGTGCATTTCACGGTAAGGCCACATTATCACAGTTGATGAGGACTTTAAGCATTCTGCTGTATAGCTTTTCCTCTCTGGCTTTTAAAAAAAGCCGGGTATCCCCCCACCCCCAAAATTCCTGAAGTATATCTCATTATAGTCCCTTATTAAAAATAGTTTAGCATATTGCTTAATACAACACTTGAAACAGCAAAGGAGGGTCATTCACAAGGAAACTATGTCTGCAAAATTATGTTCGCGGTAGACTTTGAAATGTGTTACAGACGCACAAAACCAAACATTATATGGCTAATCAGAAAAGAGGCTGGCAAAGGATTTTCTCAAGTTTCGGATGGTTTCAGCTTTTGCTTCATCCTCGTTCACAGATGACCGAAAGAAGGATGACTCAGTGAAGTTGAAGGCGTTGGTCAGAGACTGTGATTTACTGCAAGATAAAAACAAAAACAAAACAAAATGCACATCAATGCATGTTGTCTGTTACAGCCATACCTCAGAATTCTGTTTACCATGTCATACAATGGAAGCAGGACATATAGACCTCTGCCTGCCGTATCTCCTTCTCTGGGCACCATTATTAGCTTTGTCACAGATGATCATGCGTTTTGGGCAGAGAAATGGATGCAGACTCAGACCTGACCACCATGACCAGCTGTTCAGCAATGCATATGGATTGTGCTGGACTATTTCACACAGAACGCAACACGTTGCAGGGGAAGGCTTCACGGAAATCCACATGAACCATTTTGTCCATCAGAGCACACAAAAAAAATTCTGGACCAAAAATTATCTCCATACATTCGAGGGGACATGAGTGCTTGAGTCCCATTCAAGTGAATGGAATTGTTGCTTAATCCTAACCATGTTAATTTGGAAACCTGCTCTACTCATTTCAGTGGCATTTAGTCCTCAGAGGGTTAGGAGTGCAGTCCTGAGGACTTAATTAATTTTAGTTTACATTAATTTCAGTGGGATGTGTGGGACAATCCTAAGCATGTTTCCTCAGAAGCCAGACCCATTGTTGTCATTGGGATTTACTTCCTAGTAAAGAAGGCTGATCACCGAAGAATTGATGCTTTTGAATTATGGTGCTGGAGGAGCCCCTTGAGAGTCCCATGGACTGCAAGAAGATCAAACCTATCCATTCTGAAGGAAATCAGCCCTGAGTGCTCACTGGAAGGACAGATCCTGAAGCTGAGGCTCCAATACTTTGGCCACCTCATGAGAAGAGAAGAGAGGGTCTCCCTGGAAGAGACCCTGATGTTGGGAAAGATGAAGGGCACAAGGAGAAGGGGACAACAGAGGACGAGATGGTTGGACAGTGTTCTCGAAGCCACCAACATGAGTTTGACCAAACTGCGGGAGGCAGTGGAAGACAGGAGTGCCTGGTGTGCTCTGGTCCATGGGGTCACAAAGAGTCGGACACAACTAAACGACTAAACAACAACAAAATGTGTTTAGGATTACAGCCTTAAACACACTTTACTTTTTATAGATTGCATCCAACGTAAGGATATTTCAGCTGGAAGAGCATATGACTCTTAAGCTCAGGGTCGCCCCACATTAGGCAAAAGATTCCTGGATTCCAGGGGATTGGATTAGATGACCCTCATGGTCCCTTTCCAACTCTACAGTTTTATGATTCTATTATCTAGGTCAATAGAAAATGGTTGCTAAATCACCTCGGAACAAATACATTCAGTTTAGCTCTGTATTCCTAAAGCCACTTTCCCTGGAACAATATTTCTTAATTTGATAGGACTTGACTGAATGCAGGTATGCAGAGTGTGGATAGTAGCAAAACTGTTTGGCTTTAGTTATGCTATAAAATCTAAGGCTAGTAGAAGGAAAAGGTTGTGAGGCTGCTTGCGCTTCCTGTACCATGTCTCAGCACAAGGCAACAATTCATAGCCAGTCTGCTTTCAACCCCAACTTTGTTGAAAACCAGAGCAAGTGGTGCTGCATGTGGTGTTCTGTCTCTCGTTTGCATTGTACTTGGGTTTAGTGTTCACAGAAAGCAGGCAGTGGAAAGGCAAAGCGAGGCTTCACTTGATTAGCGACTCAAAAATGAATGGCCTAATTAAATATTTGTTCATGGGCTAATAACCTGCACGCACATGTTAAGCAAGAGCATGTGGGTGAGAATGCAAGGCACATACATGCCAAATGCACAGAGTACAGTTAATCCCATTGGCAATTTGAGTTTGCGTATGTTTGTTTTTTTCATTTTGAAAATTACAATATGAATGGGAATAAGCCTGTGACTCAGGCTGTGAGCCTGTCAAGGAAAGCTCAATGGCACACCACATGCATACAGTTTTCAAGTGTTCAGGAAAGACCCTAACACGTTCCTATCAAAGGAAATAAAGGATTAGGATGGGACATGCTGATCTCAGTTAGGAGGGCAGCTTCCCAAGCTGTGGTTTATGTTGGCAATTCCAGGGGTATTACTCTGGCATGGCCCAGTTGCTTAGGACTGGGATACAAGCGAAGACTTTCAGAATCTCTTTCTCTGGATAATAGGTGTGTTTTTTTTTTTTTTAAAAAAAAAAATCTCATTTGAGAATAAAGGTAAAATGAAACGGGGAAATAAAACATTTTACTATTTCTATTAGAAAGGTTCCAGGCCTTTCTTAGAAAGGTTTCATTCAAATTTATTTTTCTAATCCTATTAGGGTCGCAGGTGGCGCTGTGGTCTAAACCACTGAGACTAGGGCTTGCCAATCAGAAGGTCGGTAGTTCGAATCCCTGCGACAGGGTGAGCTCCCGTTGTTCAGTGCCAGCTCCTGCCCGCCTAGCAGTTCGAAATAACGTCAAAGTGCAAGTAGATAAATAGGTACCGCTCTGGCGGGAAGGTAAACAGCGTTTCCGTGCGGTTCTCTGGTTCACCAGAAACGGCTTGGTCATGTTGGCCACATGACCCGGAAGCTGTCTGCGGACAAATGCCGGCTCCCTTGGCTTATGGAGCGAGATGAGCGCCGCAACCCCAGAGTCGTCCATGACTGGACCTAAAGGTTGGGACCCCTGACCGTTAGGTCTAGTCATGGACAACTCTGGGGTTGCGGCGCTCATCTAGCTCCATAAGCCGAGGGAGCCGGCATACAGCTTCCGGGTCATGTGGCCAACATGACTAAGCCGCTTCTGGCCAACCAGAGTAGCGCACGAAAATGCCGTTTACCTTCCCGCCGGAGCAGTACGTATTTATCTACTTGCACTTTGACGTGCTTTCGAACTGCTGGGTGGGCAGGAGCTGGGACTGAACAATGGGAGCTCACCCCGTCACGGGGATTCGAACTGCCGACCTTCCGATCGGCAAGCCCTAGGCTCTGTGGTTTAGACCACAGCGCCACCCACGTCCCTACCTTTACCTTTATTCTAATAAGCTGGTCTCAGAAAACAATGAAAGGAGTGTTTGCGGGTGGGGTGGGGGGGACACAATTCATGTGGATTCCATTGCTGCCTCCACACCTGCCCCTGTTTGCATTTCCATGATTCCATGATCTCTTGCATTTTTAAGTTAATAACTGTAGTTGGGGTTTTTAGATTGTGTCTGCTTCATGTTTTAAGTTCCTGTCCTGCCAGCTGCTATTTGCCCTCTAGGGAAAATATGCAGTAGTATAGAGTTTAACAATCATGAATTTAATATTTACAAGCATAACTGAAGGCATTTTAGAATTTGTATTGCATGTGCATTAAGAATACTGCATTGTATTGTTTTAATTATTTGCTATTTATTGTATTTCGTAATTTGCTTATTGTTAGTTGTTAATTCTTGTTGTAAGCTGGATAGCGTCAGGCAGGATATGCATTTTATAATAGATAAATATATATTGCGTTTGTGATCTGTCTGCACATTATTTGGCAAGGCCGTATGTGCTGTTAATACAATTGTTTCCTTGCTGCTGCTGTACATAGTGTAGGCAAAGATTCTTTGCCATTATGTAAGATTCCAATATGGCCAGAGCTGTGGGATTTATCTGCAGATTACAGTACTTTGGTTTTCTTACTCCATCAACAGCTATATATCCAGGCATTTGGTACAAACAATAGCCCATTTCAGGAGGTTGGGGCCCATCAGTCAGGGTTCTGCCAAGGAAACACCCCTACTTGAGTAGAAGAGTCTTTTTCAGACTGGCACTGAACACGTGACTGGCATTGGTTTCAATGTCCAAGGTACCAAACATCTGACTAGGGCCAATTTCCTCTCTTTCTGTGTTATTGCCTTATACAGCATCTTTCTCTTTCTGCATTTGGATCGACTGGGTACAGCCCTAACACATGGACTGTATGCCTACATATAGCTTTGGAGCTTTTGGGGAAAAATTGGATGAAAAATGTATCATGGACTTCCGGAACAGCCTTTTTAAACTGAAAATCTGTTGTTGTTTGAGTGGCTGCAAGGTTAAAAGTTTAAGTAGATAAGGCTTCCTTCTTTTCCTCAGCAGCTGACTTACAGACAGCACATTCAAAAATGAGTCAGTGCCTTTTTGGTTGGTGGGCAGAAACAGAGGATGGCCCATTATCAAATTTGGCCTCGTGGCACCAGAAATCTGCATGTATTGCAAATTACCAGAGAGCTTTTTCAACATCTATTATTGCCTTTGTTGGAAATTTCCCTGTTTCAGGTCAACCTGGTGCAAAGTTGTTACATGCTAACAACAACGACCACGCCGCCACTGCCAACAACAACAACACAGGGGGTCAGTACAGGTTGTATTCAAACCTCAATGGCAAAGGAAAGCATATGAAACAAGAGTGGAGGAAATAAATGAAAAGCCTTACTTCAGTTGCGGATGTGCTGGAGGTTTCTGTGGTGGAGCTGTGGAGGGTTTCGTCTCTGTGTCCGCAGGTGGCCCAGCGCTTGAAGGACCTGGGGCCTGAGCACGTGGTTGAATTGCAGGGCCCGGTGGACGTGGAGGCAGGGAACTCGAGGGCTTTGCTGACTGCCCCGGAGGAAACGCACGCTGTGGTTGCAATGGCTCCTGGCTTTGTGATTGCATTCCTTGGGGTTGCACTGGGCCCCCTAGGTTCAGTACAAGAAAAACTTCATAATGCATCAGTAATTTTGTACTAGCTCTTATATCTAACACTTACAAATATAAACTTGGAACCAATAAAGTTCAGCGTGTCTAGGATAGGCGAGCCACATCTTTGCTGTTGATACCATTAGCCACAATTCCGTGTAACTTGCAGAAGTGCCACACTTTCAAACCTCACTGATACCAAGGTGCCCTAAAAAGAGTATTAATTTAGCAATGGTAACTTTTCTTAAAAAGATTATATTTCTGAAATTGTTACAGGGCAATAATTCTACCCACAAAAAGCTACATTAATTGCAACATTTCTCTATTTCGTTTCTGAACTTTCATGATAAGAAATATTTCTTTATTGCTCCATTGCAATGGGAGCTATGCCTAGAAGGAAGCTGTATTTTATGGTTCTGCATATGGTAATGTAAACCAACACCACTATTTCTTGCTAAAGGGGGGGGGAGTTAGGATTTTTGTTGCTTACTTAAATGTTTTGCTGCAAATTTAAATGTTGCTTATTTAAATTCTTGCTTATTTAAATGTCATAATGAAGCACACAGACTTGCAGTGGCTACTCAGTGGGCCCTAAAGAGCCTTTCTGAAAAAGAGAAATCATGCGCCCTTACAGCAGAAGCCACTGTTTAATTATCAGAGAATATCAATCCAGTGTAGCTCCATGCTTATTAAGTATGCAGCTGAGACAGAACTGCAGGTGCTTGAAAGTACATTGAGTATATCTCACCAGGTGCCACCTGCTTCACCTTTATAAGGCTACCACTCTCCAGTTAAGCTGGACTACCTGAAGGGGAACCCATTTAGTCACAGTGAGCTTAAAGGGTCCAATGTTCTGAGGTGCATTTAAATGGGTTTATAGCTTGACTTATTACGCCAACATATGAATGCTTACGATAAAGTACTCCACTGTTGTATCACAGCATAGCATTGCACCAACACTGTCATTATGAAATTCCTTGGCCTGGAACCAAAGGATCATGAAATTAGTTCCATGAGCCCAAGGGGAACTGAGACATTTCCCGTCAAAATCAGCCGTGCCCCATGCTGGTAATGTGGCCCGGGGGGAATAAATCCAACTGGGCTAGGGAGGGATTGTGGTTTGCCGGCAGGGCATATGTGTTGTATGCCAAAGGTCCCACGCTCAGTTCCTGGCATCTTCAGGGAACAACACCTGATTTAAACACTAGACAGCCACTGTTGGCCAGTGAGACAAATACTGAGCTAAATGCACCCATGGCCTGACTTAGGATAAGTCCCATGGGCCGCTATTCTAATCAGCCATTTGTTTCCAAGGGCTTTCCCATTCACGTGCAAGCACAGAAATGACCTCTTCAGCAAAGCGATGGGGAAACTCTCTTAAGGAGGAATTCCATGTGTGCCTCAGTACACTGCAAACAGGGCAGACTTACAGGCTCAAGGAGAAAGACACTTCCACTCAACTACGCCTGTTCATAGGTAGATGAGGAGTTGAGATCATGCTTGCTGGCTCCGCCCCTCGCCCTACCAATTTCAACAGAGCTTGTGAGCAGACTTTCTATGTAAACAAGCTGTACAGTATATGCGGATTGGCTTTTCGATGCATGTAGGTCTGTTCAAAAGCCATACTGGGTATGCGCAGGACACAGCTGGAGCAAGCAGGTATGATTCCAACCCCACCACTCACACATTTCCTGAACATGCCATACAGCATGTATGGGGCTTATGTCATTTTCGGCAGTAAGTTCAAGATCAACAGGTTCTATTTTCAGGAGACTGGTGGAATTTTGAATCTGGGTGGTTTTACTAGTTCTGCACCGTAAAACAAACATTCTCGTTTAGCTTTTCTTTGCTGAGTAGAAAATACCCCCCTCCCCGCTCTCCATTTAGATATTGAGGCTTATATGCCAGAAACTATACACTGAAGACAGATGTAACTTTTTTTTATTGCACATTAAGCTGTACAAGATATTTCACAAAATATATACTGCAATCACACTTCAGCATTTGCTCACTTTCTTGCAGCTGGTTTGGTACAAAAAGGCAGCAACAATAATAAAAAAGCTTTTACAAAAAGAAAAGGAAAGGGAAAAATAAAATAAACCAAACACACACCAACCCCCTGGACATTAATCCTATACTGCAAAATATCAGTTCCCTATATCCCACAATATTGCACCTAAGCATGCTAGCATGCAGAGACATTTTGGCTTGTTTAATATCTGTGGTAGGCAGTAACCAGTGTGTGCCCTTCGAAGACCTTTTGCAATAAATGCACTGAAGTCCTGCTGGGATGCAGCTCTTTTTCTCTGAGGTCTGCAGGCACACGTGTGCACACACACACGCACACTCACGCACACACACACAGAGCTCGTAAACAATGCACAAAAGCATTTGTAAATACTCGGACTACTACATGCAAAAGAACACTCATGGCTTGATATTAAATGGCATTCAGTCAGTAGGTTCATTTCTTCACCTCCGGGCAGGAGGCTGTTTTGTTCACTTGGGTTGAGATTTGGAGGTGAGGAGGGGCGTGTGTGAACCTGAGGCTGAAGGGGATGCACTCATTCTACACAATCAAAATCATCAGTGTAGTTATGAAGAGATCACTAACCAGAAACATTTACCACAAAAGTGGAATGATACTATAATAGACTAAAAATGGGCAGGACACAGTGGCATGCCCAACAAGCACTGAAATTCCCATCAAAAGCAGCGTGAAATTTGCAGCTCACTAGCCTGAATTTAAAAACAAAACAGAACAAATAAAACCACTTGGTAACTGAGCTATAATTTTGTTGGCAGTGTTTGCAAGGAAAATAAATTCAGACCTTGGCATTGTTTCACAAGAAAACAGGCTTGTTTGTATTAACCTAGGGACTGCTATTTACCTTAGTATGGGATTCCAATTGACAAAACACAATCCTTTGCTTTGCTCACAGCTAGTATAATAGTGCACCTTTCAACGTTTACAGGCTAGATTTTACATAACAGTTTAACTGCCCTGCCTAGATATTGCTTTTAAGATTATGCACATAGCCATTGGTTATGTGACAGTCATAAGCAATTATGGCTATAAGAAAGTTTGGAAAAGTAAAACCCGCCGGGTCACTTTGATTTATTATTTACACACACTTGAGTCATAAATGTGAACTTCTAAGCCTAAACCTTTTTACTTGTTCTGAGCCATATGTTAAATATACTTTCATATATGCTGTTGCTTACGCTCAGAATGATAGATCAGATGACAGCTGCATCTTAGTTACTTGGCTATAGCCTCAGCTAATATAGAACAGCACAACCACACATTGAGTCCATGTACCACACACTTTTTAAATCCTTAAAAAAAAACATGTGGCTAGCCCAATATTTGGAAAAGGTGATGATTAATCTAGCAAGGCTTTTAATGGCCTTGTTGACTTCCTCTAACAAACAGCTGTAGCTTACCTGAATTTTGTAGATAAGGAATATCTAGTAAACACACTTGCTTTAGTTTTGTACAAGACCAGATGGCTACTTCATAACCGCTAGAGAACCTTTGTCACTGAACTTAAATACATTCAGTACCCTCACATTTGCATCAATATTGCACATAAGTGGCCCGTTTTGTATAGCACTGAGGCTAATAATTTAATGCAGATTTTAAAATAAAAAAAATCTGCATTGAAAATAAAGGATATTTATGTATTCCTGGAAATAATTCTCTCATATTTCATAGGAAATAAATGAAATAAAGCACTTGTCTTTCATGTTACCTATAAGCAATACTTTTTTGCAACAGTACAAACCAGTACAGAATTATGTCACTTCTTTTTTGCTGCCCTTGGCAGCCGTTTTGTGCTGGTACCCACTGGACTTTTATCAAGAGAAGAATACCAGGAGTTCATTTTCTTTTACCACAAAAAGCACTGCCTATAAGTATGAACTCAAAAGTTAATGATGCCTCATTCAACATACTATTAAATGAGACTTTAAAAATATTATAATCACATTTCTACATTAATCATGCACATATTTTTTTTTAAAAAAACCCAAATATAATGCACGTACTCACAGAGTTAAGCAAAAGTATATAAATTTTAACCTGGGCTGGTTAGTCTTTTTTACCCCACAATATAGAATACTGGAAAGAAAGAAAAACCTGTCTAACCATCCATAATAAACAGTCTCACTGACTTGGTAGAGGCACAATTCTTGTACACTGTTGACAACAGCCCTGAATCACAAGTTATACAGAGAAACATAAGTAAGCGTTACAACACAAACATGAACAGATAAACAACCAGACAGTATAGTTGACACTGCATAGAAAAAACACAGTCCAGGTCAGCACTTAAACGATTGCAAAAACCGCACAAAAACTGGTATTGTTTGATTCCTCTTTTTTTGGCTTTAACCCTTGCTTTTGGTCTCAGTAATTTAAGTAGCCTGGACTTGTTTTGGTCCTACTGCAACGCCATTACAATCGAGAATGTACTGTAAACAACCTTGAGGAGGTGGTCGCTGGGGTGGGACTTTGTTTGGTTCTGACTCCTTAAGTGATCCACTCTGCAAGACAAAAGGAAAAAAAAGGGGGGGGTAAGGAAAGCAAAACAGAAGAGAGGTCAAATGAGCAGGGCTACAATAAGGAATCACACCTAGGAGAAAGTTTTTGTCATTAGAGGAATTATCAAGTAAAAGTCACCTCTTAGGGCACATGCTAGTACGCTCTGGAGAAGTATTGCATCTCAATCTCCCCCAGAACGCCCTAAATAGTGTGGAGAATTAAATTAACTTGCAAAATCTAAAACAAAAATAAATTTAGATTATACACACCTTGAAAGGAATGCTGCCTGATTACTTCTTTGCTGTATTTTAAAGAACATTTCATGATGTGTCGTTTATGATAGACATTACATTCAGAATGATTAGCCAGGCAAAAAAGCATTTAATTCTGAAGGCTTGGTTCATTGAGATTTATGAAATTATTGCTTTAGCTACCATCAAGCTGAACGCGGCCCCTCTACAATGTATGATAGCCTACTAATGGCTCAAAAATTCCCCAATTTTTGGGGCTGGCCTACCTGCTAAACCAAATTTGTTTTGGTGGAACACAAGTTGTGCAGCCCTGAGTAATTCCCAAATGAACTTTGTCACAGGACCAAACTAGACACGATGCTAAACGCGGAATCAAAACCATCAGGTCTTGCCCTTCAGAGCAGGAGAAAACAAGCTTGCTCCTTCTTCCAAGTGACAGCCCTTTAGATATTTGAAGCAATTTCGTTGTTCCCGCAAGGGGACAATGACAATAAAGATTTATCGTATCTTATCTTATCTAAGATAGCTATCATATCTCCTCCCAGTTTCCTCTTTTCCAGGATAAACATACCCAGCTCCTTCAACCGTTCCTCCTAAGGTTTCCAGATCCTTGATCATCTTGGTTGCCCTCCTCTGAACATGGTCCAGTTTATCAATATTGTTCTTAAACTGTGGCGCCCAGAACTGGACACAGATTCCAGATGTACTATTACTTCCCTTGATTGGCACACTATACTTCTGTTGATGCAGCCTAGATTGATGATTTTTTTTGCTGCTGCACACAGGGACTTAAACCTATTCTGGTTCAGGGTTTGTCACAATCTCCATTACCAGATGATGTCCACTTATGTAGGTAGACTTCCTGAACACAATGTTTCCATGGAGTTGAAGAAAACGATATTGAAGCATTTGATGTTGCCAGAAAGGGAAAATGAAGGGGCTGTTTAAATTTCTCAAACGTTCCCAACTGTAATTAATATCTCAAGTTTAAAATATTTACCAAACCAACAGATTTACAATCGAAGTTTAATATAGTCCACCTAAAAGGAAATGCCTTTGTCTTAAATTAGGCTTCCCAGCATGCAAGCTCATACTTCCTGGTCACTGCATTTCCTCAAATACATGCTTTGTTTTGAAACCTTAATAGCCCTTGCACACTTTCTTACAGATGCACTTGCTGCCCGCTAATTAGTAACTCCAGTTCCCTACTTGTATCAGGCATAGAGGCCTTACTTATCAAATAGTCATCAGAAGTTTCAGACACCTTAGGCCAATCACACAGCCACAGCACACTTGCTGATGAAGGCCAAACCAAAAGAAACAAATTAGTATAACATGTGCTTTGCAGCCAGTCAGTTAGGTTGCATCAGGGGTGGCCAAAAGGCTTCCAAGTTAATGGTTCTGCAGCCAAGTGCCTGCCATTCCTGAGGGATAGTGGTTTTGGTTCATGATGATCAATTAGACCAGTGATGGGCAACCTTTTGAGCTTGGTGTGTCAAAATTCTCCAAAAAACAGAGCATAACTTCGGTGGTGTGTTACTTCAAAAAGAACCCCATAATTTCATGATATTTATAGTTTAAATAACAAAATGTATAATTGTAATATATAACTGTATTTAATAAACCAAAAACTAATTATTTAACAAAACCAAATCAAAAAACCCTTATTTATCGCAAAGTGCCCAGAGTTGTTGAGCTTTTTGGGGGCAGCTGCTGACCAAAGTTTTGGAGGTTTTTTTTGGGGGAATGCCCCAAAGCTGCTGCGCTTTTTTTGGGGGGGGGAGTGAACAGAAATAAATGACGAATAATACCTTCACTGGAACTAACACGCAGCACTGACATAGTCTGCCAAAGCGCCAAAAAACCCAGCACAGAACGGGTTAAAAAATGGACGCTGTTACACCCAATCATCGTCTGCCAAAACGCCAGAAAAAACAGCACAGAAAGGGTTAAAAAAACCAATCTCTGGCTACCAGCAGCAACAACAAAAAAGGACCCGGGTTTTAACAGCTGAGACAACGGGTTTTAACAGCGGAGACAAGCTGTAGCGTGAGGAGGAGCGGGAGAACAAATGGGGGAAAAACAAACAACAACAACAACAACAACAACAACAGCGTGAATGGGCTGATGAGGCGCGTGTCAGCAGTGAGGGCTCTGCGTGTCACGTCTGACACGCGTGTCATAGGTTCACCATCACTGAATTAGACGGATGTCATAGTCATGGAAATTCAAGCAAAAATAGTCATGGACTTAAAAAAAAATCTCGTGCTGAAAATAGCATGCTTGGTTTACAAATGAAAGTCTTCTTCTTTGGCGATCACTCGTAGCCGAGTAAGATTGTCTTCCATAAACACGGTTTTATCAATGACTCCGTAAGTGACTGTGGAGGCCAAGTCTGGATCCACACGTCCTTCTACAGTGGGGACATAGGTTTCTGGGTGGGAGTTGATCACGGTGAGGGTTTGCCAAGCGTGCCTTCCTCTTAGCATGTTTCTTCCTTGTGTCCTGAGTTTGAGTGTCTTCAAAGCCCATGACACCTTTGGTAATTGGAGCGCTTGCAGGCCAGTGTTTCCCAATTGTTGGTGTTTATACTACATCAAGATTATACCTCAACACAGGCTTCAATGAAGGAAACCAAGGTGCAAAATGAACACTCGAGCCCTTCAAGATCCCATTAAGCGGGATTGCTTAATCCCATTAAGCGGGATTCCCTGATAACATCGAGGAACACTGGAACAAGCTAAAAACACCCATAATTGCAGCCTGTGAACAAACTATTGGATATCAAACCAAGAAACACCAGGACTGGTTTGATGAGAATGACAGCAAGATTGAACGTATGATTGACAAGAAAAGGAAGGCCTTTCAGATCTGGCAAAGAGATAGAAACTGTGCCACTAAGAAAAAAACCTATGCCAACGCTAAGGCTGAGGTTCAAAGAGGAACCAGAGAACTAAAAAATGCCTGGTGGATAAAAAAAAAGCTCAAGAGATCCAGCACTTAGCCGAGATCCAACAGGAGTCCTGTATGCCCTAAAAGGGAACATGTGTAACAGGGGCAATGCAGGTTCTACATTATGCCTTCTGAAATGTATGCTTGTTCAGCACATTATGAAGAAGAAATGAGCCAAAATATATTCTAAATGCGGTGCTCGCATGCCCAGACTAACATGAGCAAGATAATCCTTTAGAAAATTTGGCTCACTGATTTGACCTCAGTGAAGTTGTTCATCATTACATTTAAATGCCATCAGCTTCTTAATTATGCATTCTGTACCTACTCTTTGCAGAAGGTCTGCCCAACCTAACCCTGGAATATCAATAGCTGCAATACTTTGTGTGAAGCCAAGCACTTTCAGAATAATTACAGTGACTGAAGCTGCCCATATTCTCTGCTGTGAGGTTTGCCTAATAGCTTGTTGCTGTTAAGACTACTAAGGCACTGTTCAAAGGATTTACGTAGTTTAAGGTACCTATGCTGGTACCGAAGTAGGAAGAGTCCACAGAACAAGCAGAATCCCATTCTGCATGGGAGTCACAGAGGCCAATGCAAGAAGCTGCCTGAACCATAAATACTAGAAAGAAGAAACAGAACAAGGTTTGCTTTGGAAAGAAATGCCAACAATCATCAGCCTTCTAGCTGAGCCTTGGATTGTGCTTCAGTTAGCATGGCATCCACTCTTACGTTCCTGAGGCTTGGAGATCATAAGGCTTAAACAGCAAATGGGACTATTTCATGCCTTCTCTTCCATTCTTAGCCTTCAACATTCCAAGGAAATTGCCAAACAGCCTGTCTAATTGATATATTGAATACCATTAAGATGCATTGCTTCTTTTCCAAACAACTGACTGTTCATCTGTATTCAGGTAGGTAGCCGTGTTGGTCTGGCGCAGTTGAAATATATATAAAAAAATTGTCCAGTAACACCTTAGAGACCAACTAAGTTTGTTCTTGGTATAAGCCTTCGAGTGAAGTGTGCATGCACACGAAAGCTTATACCAAGAGCAAACTTAGTTGGTCTCTAAGGTGCTCCTGGACAATTTTTTTTTATTTGTTCATCTGTATGTTATTTATTTATTAAACTTCTATACCATCCTTCATCCGAGGATCACAGGACAGATTACAATATTTAAAAACAGCAAAATACACACCATAGTAACAAACAGAAACAACAACTCCGCCACATTTTAAAAGGCCGGAGGTTGTTTAATTAGCCAAAGGTTTGGGAAAGAGGAATGTTTTCTTTTGGCACTTAAAAGATATGTACTGTAATGAAGGCGCCAAGCAGGCCTCCCTGGGGAGAACACTCCACAAGCGGGGAGCCACCGCAGAAAAGACCTGTTGTCATTTTGCTGTCCTCCTGAAGAGGAGGCACATGAAGAATGATTACTACTTGAATGAATTTTTTGATTTTGTTTTGACTACGGCAGAACAACATGGCTACCTACCTGCAGGGTCAGGGTTCATTCATATGGGGAAAGGCAGTCCTTGACGTATTACGGTCCTGAGCTGTTTAAGGCTTTATAGGTCAAAACTAGCAGAAACTAACTGGCAGCCTGTGCAGCTGGGCCAGAAATGGCATTAAATGCTCAAACCATCTTGCTCCAGTGAGCACCTGGCCACTTGAATACTAGTATCATGTGTACAGTGGTACCTTGGTTCTCGAACCTAATCCATTATGGGAGTCCGTTCAACTCCCGAAACCATTCAAAAACCAAGGCTTGGCTTCCGATTGGCTGCAGGAGCTTCCTGCACTCAAGCGGAAGCCGTGTCGGATGTTCGGCTTCTGAAAAACGTTCGCAAACCAAGGTACCACTGTATCTGATACCAGTATTATGTGTAATGGGAAATCATTGGTTATTATTAGCATCTTCCAGTCTTCTGTCTTTCTGCTCAGCAGTTCTCTTCGAAGCAGAAGAGCCCCGTTAGAATTTCCCTGTGCCTTTCCTATGTGTTATACCTATGACAAACTTAGTTGGTCTCTAAGGTGCTACTGGAAGGATTTTTCTTTTTCTTTCCTTGGGGTGTTTTTGGTATTGGCAACATAGAGGTTACAGAGATTATGTCTTTAAAAGGGTCTCATGGTCTGCATGCATGTTGCAGAGGATAAATGTCCATTTACAAGATTATTGTTATATGGTTTCTTTTAAACAGTAAAGAAACAGATCTCCTAGTTCTTGAGAAGTGCTTTTCATTATTCATAAAGTTCAGCTGCAAACAAGCAAAATGAAAAAGCAAAGCAAAAAAAACAGTCCCCCAGGAACTAAGCTATATATCTTGCTGTCATGTAACAACAGCTCCATCTGCTGGTGCACAGAGTCAGCAGGTGTGCTTGCAATAACCATGTCTCTAAATCTCCTGTATCCCACTGTCGGCACCTGCAGTGTGTGAGAGTGTGAGTGTGTGTGTGTGAGAGAGAGAGAGAGAGAGAGAGAGAGAGAGAGAGAGAGAGAGAGAGTATGCTGGATTCCCTCAGTCTAGTTGTTTTGAGACTGTCGTCATTCACTCTCCACAAGCAGGTGGCCCTAAACTAAAACAACCCAGTACCTCCTACACTGGAAATAGAAGGCATCGCCCTTGCACATCTTTCCCCAACACTATGCAAAGGGCAACTGGCATGTATGAAGTGGCACTTTACAAACCTATTCTGATGTGGAAGTATGGAGAAGCCAGGAAAAATAAAACCCAGTTTGGAAGTAATTGGTGCAATCTCTGGAACACACCATATCTTCTGTCTTTTATTGTAAACCTTTTGCAATATTTTCAATGCAGCTGTCACTATCCCTTTCCTCACTATGAAAATGGGAATGAGACTTTTGGGTCAGCCGCTGTGACTCCTTTGGGATGCCATGGAAGAGCAATGATCCTTGGACTACAAAACTCTCAAATGTAGGTGTTTGGTCAGGGGGAAATCTCACTACTAGGCTTGAAGCAGCACACAAAAAACAGAGAGGCTTCCTGCTTGCATGGAGGCATTATTATTTCTTGTTCTAGTTCCAGCATCCTAATGACAGGCTCTGAGACCTTGGCAGAGGAGCTCAGACAAATGACAAATACAAGAGCAAAATTGTTCCGTAGACAATTAGGACACGATCTATTTTCTTACAAATTCTAAGCATAGTTAATAAAACCCAGTGCATAGGTTGGCTTATGCAAATGTTTACGGTCAGGATCCCAGACAGACACAAACAGCTCAGTTTGATCAGTCACTGTTTATGATTTCATTGATTCAGCTTAGATCAGTTGAGCAGTTTAACAACACCATAGACACTGGATAATGGCCCATAAGCATTCCATCAAAGCTGGCAAAATAAGCAGAAACAAAATTTTCTTTCTGGCTCATTCAATTTGGAAATGTATTCTATAGCCCTCAATAAACTAGTTCAATGTGCTAAAACTTGCCCCTAAAAACAGAATGTAAGGACTCTTGTTCAAAACAGGATTTCCACGAGATGGCGCTAAAATCTGAAGTTTCTTAAAACAAAGGGTGTTTTCAGAAATGAAACTCAGGATAGTTTTTAGCTTGGAGGCTTCTCCTACCAGTACAAGAGGACAGGTTTTCTTCTCAGAATGGTGATGGGGCTGATACGCCACCTGCCTGAACTGCAGTTGATGACTAGGATATCAGGAAGCTACAGGGTTGTAGGCAACAGATTGCCACTAAACTGTGTTCTTGTTAGTGCTGAGAGCTGATTGATACAATGAAAAAGCTACATGGATACACAGGTTAAAAATGAAAGAGATGCTTTTGAATGAGAACTTGAGCCCCTGAGGGCTTTGGCTTTCAAATTGTGTAACCTGAAATCCCACAAAACAGAATTCATGCTTAAAGTACTAAAGAGTATGATCGTAGAATCATAGGAATGCAGAGTTGGAAGGTACCCTGGGGATCATCTAGTCCAACCCCCAGCGATGCAGGGAATCCTGCCCACAACCATTACTGGGTGGGCTTGAACCAGCAACCTTCTGGTTAACAGCCAGATGCACTGACCCAGTGTGCCAGTAGTGACAGATTGATGTACTATAGCATATTTAAGGGCTACTCCATCCTCAGTTGCATTATAAAGTACTAAAAGAATGCACCAAAATCTATTAGCTTGCATTATGCTCTTAGGAAAAATAATAGTTAACCCTCACAATCACTTAAGAGTATCTATATAATTTTAGAACCCTTAAAAGAAATTCAGAATCTGCTGTTGACCTCCATTTACTTTCATGTACTGAAAATCTGAAAATGAAATTCTTTAGATGAATATCAGCATTGTACAACAGGGCAGGAATTTGCCTCCTTAAGAATTAAAAATAGTTTTAATTCCCACCCATCCTCTTTTTTCTACTTGCAGAGGAATTATAAATGTGCTGATCTTTTTGTCTGCTGATCTTCTCTGGAAAATGATCTCATCTTCAACAACAATAATGAGTAACTATTTACATAGGATAGCATAGTTTGATCTAAATGTGAAAAATGTTTTTATAGCAGAAAGTAATTTCTCTATTTTGGTTTATGTGGCTATTCTTTTAAAGCCGCTTTACAATGAAGTTTAGTCACTGTATGTGGTTAGATGGGACTGAAATAATTTTGTGTTGTCTTTCAAGTGGCACAGTACAAAACAGAAGCATTACCACTTGGTTCTGTGGAATTGCATTCTTTTTTACTTCTTTACTCGGAGAACATGACAAAATTTTAAACAAAAACCAGTCACTATCCTCCAAGAACAGGCCGATTTGAGGTGCACCACAAACTTAGTGCTTAACTGCTGTGGGCCCCTTTTCAGAATATAGTTTTTTTGCTTGCTTGTTTATCTTTGAAACTTGCATCACAACACTTCAGTCCAATTACTGCCATTTAGCAGCTACCATAAGCACAATTTATTTTTCCATTGCTTCTTTGAACACACACTTATGTTCACAGGACTATGGTCTACAGTTGAATCACTCTGCACTAGGGTGGTATCTTCCAGGAGTTAATTCTCTTTCAAATTTATCCCCATCCTCCAGACCTGATCACCATGAGAGGTGATGACTAACATGAGGAAGTAATGAAAAGGACACTGATTGATTGATTTATGGTATGTGGTCATCAGTTGCTTGCATATTCTGAAATGTCACAGCAACAATATGGCAAAGTGATAGCTTTACCTTTTCTGGTTCAACCTAAGCTAGCCTTAGGAATCAATATGCTGTGATCCCAAATGTCCCTGTGATACCCCAAAACAGTCAATGGCTGAAATCAAAGCAAAATAAGACACAAAAACACAGACTATTGCTCATTGTCTCAAATGACGTTCTGAATCACAACCAGGAGCAAGAGTGAACAGAGTCCCTTCATATTAGATGTGCTTGGTGAAATGAAATGCATGCAAAACAGACAGATTCAGATGGACAACAGCAAAAACATCAAACCAAAGTCAGTAGCTAAACTTTTTATTTCGGTTCAGTAGTAAACTAAACCTGATGGGAGGTTCTGTCAGGACCAGTCTCCATGGCACATTTACAAAATATGAAGACCACAGGAAACAGCCTCTGCATGGTAGCCATAGAAGACTAGCTATATGGAACACTTCCATCATGTAGAGTTTCTATAGCAGTGGGCAACCATGGAATGGCTAACAATGGCATGGGAACTTTCTAGATGACAGGGGCAATCCATGCAGTGAATCACTGCATATTGAAATTCTTCCAGTAGTTTTCACATGACAAGCGTAACATGAGGAAAGGTCCTTAAAGTCTGAGCAGGAAACAAAACTCATCTATTGGGCTTCCCCCCAAGAGAAAATATTTGACTATTAGCATACTAGATTCACTTCCACAATCTAAGAACAGATCTCAGATGGAGTATGTCACAGGTGCAAAAAGAAACTGTGGACAGCTAGGAGCTCTTTCTTTTTCTTTTGACCTCAGAGTAAATGACCACTAACTATGAATACTATGCTGGTTATAAACTCATCTGATCAGACTCTGCTGCTTTTACCCTTTGCTGCAGTTTCCTTTGGCTCTAGAACAGGGGTCCCCAGACTTACCCGGCTTTGGGCCAGTGCCCGCTGCGCCAATTGCGTGGCAGGCCGGAAGGCAGGGGAGTGTGAGCGCAGTGGACCGGAGGGTGGGGGAGTGCGCGCCAGTGCGCATGCACACACATACTTACTGGCGCGGTGGCGCGCTTCCAGGTCGGAAAAAATGCCGAAAATCATTTGTGTGCATGCGTATGGGCCTCCCCCCGACCCGGAAGTGCACCGGAAATGACCTCTTCTGGGTCAGGAGAGGCCCATACGTATGCGCACAAACGATTTTTGGTGCTTTTTTCCGAACTGGAAATGCGCCGTCGTGCTGCGCGCCGTAAGAGCAGGCGGCGGCAGCGGGCGGCGGGGGTCGTCGTGGGGCGGATTGGGAGGCCAATTGGGCCGCATCTGGCCCACGGGCCATAGTTTGGGGACCCCTGCTCTAGAATTACTGAGCCTATTGCTTTCCATAAAGTTTGCAAACTACTTGAGTGGCTTCTGGAGGCTGATTTGATTGCATAGTTGTCTTGAGAATATTTTTAGTTGCTAAGTTACATTGTTGTTATATGTTTATTTACAATTTTATAGTATTTTATAGCATTTTGACAGCCTTGAGCTTGGGAAAGATAGCATATAAACATTTTAAAGAAATAAAATAAAAGTAAAACCAGCATGGCCACATAACCATGGATGCACAGAGCCCTCTGTACCAGCCTTGATGATTACTTAAAGAGCTGAGTGAAAACAAAGCACATTGGAGCAAACTGCAGTCAAGACTGTTGATTCAGCTTATCCCACTGTAACACATTCAGAAACCTACCTTTAATGTCATTTATATGCCCAAAGTAATGTCATTAC
This sequence comes from Zootoca vivipara, assembly GCF_965207765.1. Lineage (NCBI taxonomy): Eukaryota > Metazoa > Chordata > Lepidosauria > Squamata > Lacertidae > Zootoca > Zootoca vivipara. Next base: position 75,391,818 of record NC_142584.1, on the reverse strand, counting down.
TTTATTGATGAGCTCTTGTTTGGATATTTTAAGTATAGTATATGATGCTTGAAATTATGTTCTAAGGAAGCACGAAAATCACACTCCATTTTTACTATCCACTTCCTTTTAATAACAACAGCTCAACGCGTCCTGAATCATCATGACATTTATCTACTGAAATCCTGCATGTGTTTATGAAGAGTGTCTGCATTCCTTACTTGTGGCTGCTGAGTGGCAGTTGGTTTCTGAGGAGATGGTATAGGTGTTTTAGACAACATTTGGTTCATTCTGCTCACAACCAGCTCAGTAATAAGCTGTTTGTCTTCAACCTGATGCTCACCAATCAAAGGCATTGCACAATCCATAACCTAGATGAAACAAAAGCTGATTAGGCAGTGAAATATCATTTTTGTAATTTGTTTATGCTACATTACATTTTGTAATATGTTTATGTTAGAGACCATTGTTGTTATCCATATTGTGCTGTGGATGATTGTAAATAAATTGAGTATTTTGATATATGCTGTGAGCCACCCAGAGTGGCTGCGGAAACCCAGCCAGATGGGCAGGGTATCATTATCATTGTTGTTGTTATTAATAATAAAAAATTAAAATTCTCTATGTCCAAATCTCAGTTTTGTTCATCAGGAAAGGTGAGGAGATTTGTGGAAGTCACTCAATTTTTCTTTTGTAACATGGGAAGGAAACTAAGCCAAAGTATAATTTTAAAAAGCATCTTGCAAGAAAAACTGGATGGGTGGTTTCAACTGGTCCTTGGCAGAATATGTGGTATGGCTCCTTGATGTGGTATGGTTGTGATATGATGTGGCATCAGACAACTTAAGTCACCCAAAACTCCCAATGACCACTTCCGGTGGCTTCATGTAGATGTTAAATAGCACTAGGGACAGCATTGTATCCTGCGACACCCTACCCCACGACACCCAGGGGCTCTGAGACAATAATCCAATGCTATCCAATGAAACCAATCCTGGAGGGAGAACTGGAGGGAGAACACAGCCCCTGTTTCACATTTCACAGAGCTGATAAAGGAAGATATCATGGTCAATGGCATTAAAAGCTGTTGAGAGATCAAGTACAGTAATAATGATATGGTCACTCTCCCCTGTCCTCTTGATCTGGGTGACCAAGGTTGATTCAGTCCCACCCATAACAAAGCCTGAACCCTGACTGTGATGGGCCTTAAGACTATGTAAACCACATCATTAAAATAAAAGCTTGGGCACTAAGAACTGCTAGCAACATTCTGCTGATGGAATATGGCTTTTCTGGCCTCTTGTTCCTGCTACAGCCCAAGCGCCTATTGAAAAAACTGGTCCTGAGAGTTGGGAGAAACTTGGGAATGGCGTGCAGCATCGGGAGGAGACCTGTGAAAATCTACTCATGTGAGTAAAGTGTCCTTCTGCTTCCACTAGACACCTTTGGACCCAAGCCAAAGTCTGCATCCTTGGGCAGATGGACTTACCAAACTTCAAAATCATCCTAGTCTGTTTGCTAAGTAATCCAAAGTGGTGTGTGCTTTGCATGAATTAAAGAACATTTGTTTATCCCACAAACTTCAGGGACAGACATTTGATTGTTCAGTAGCATACAATAGTATGTTTTATCTAATTATAATGCAGGATACTTTTTTAAAGGGGGGAGGGAGAATATTACTGTATCCTTATTTTCCCTTTTTATATAAAGATGTATTTTGGGAGAAAAGGTTACCTATAAATATTGCACTAAAGCAGTAGCGGTGTGTTCACTTAAATGGAAAGCAGAAGGATTAGGGAAATACAATACAAGTATTTTGATCCTAGCAAGCTCATGAAACAGTTGTGTTTCCCCACAAGCAGTGCTATTTACTGCAATATGCAAAAAAAGGCAAGTGGAACCTTTAGGAGCAGAGGTTTTCCTTATTATCTTACAGCAGCAGCAGCAGCAGCAGCAGCAGCAGCAGCAACAACAACAACAACAACAACAACAACAACAACAACAACAACAACAACAGTGTTGGCAGAGGAAAAGCATATACCACACCTCGAAAATATAATCCTTCCCATCCTTGCCGTGAACTGCTTTGACAGCACATATGTCCAAACCTCCAAACATCTCTGAACAGCTGTCAATCCAGAACTTGTACCTGGAATGTGAAAAGAAGCTCACTTTAGCCAAAAGCGTGATCTTGTCACAATAGTGATCTAGCTATATTAGTTTGAATTTAGATTGTAACCATGCCTTGGTGCTAATACAAATCATCATATTAGCTCTTATAGAACCTTCTCCAAATATTTCTGATGATCAAATTGATCATTAAGGGAGATTGTTGCATAAGTGAACCAGATCTGAGACACTCATCTGATATCTTGTGCTTCTGAGTTTCCCTCACCCCGGCAAGTTCACTTATCCTAATGCCCTCAGTTCATTGTCAGTCTTTCTTTTAGTGGGACTGTAACATAAAGCAATTATATTTCAAACCATAAAAGTAGAACATGTGCAAACAGCAAAACATGGTCATTTCTAACATATCAGCACATGAACCTGTAATTAGCACTGACTGAAGGTCCCTGGTGCATGTACATGTGGTCAAACAGGTGTTTGACTGCAAAACATGGTAAGCAGCCTGAAAATTGGTTGTGATGCTAAACCTGCTTGATTGGAAGTCAGACTTACCAAAATCAACCAGATGTGCCCCTAAAAAAAGAATATAAAGCTCGGATATTCCATCAAAAGACCAACTATAGCAAGAAATGCTGGACAGAATTAATTACTGCAGCAAAATCAAAAAACCAGTCCTTATTTTGGAGACTGGTCTCTCCCGGCTCGCATAGTGGCACATCCCCCCTGTCCCCTTTCATTCCACCTAATCGTTGGGTCACCCATTTCCAATCCATGTATGAGGATGTCGAGTCTCCCACTGAGGACCTTAAATTGGAAGAGCTGGACAAATGGCCTGAAGTTACCGAAATTGAAGTGAAAACATATATAAATCAATTGAAAACTGCCAAAGCACCAGGCCCCAATGGCATCCTCCCTGAAATGTTAAAATCTGGACTGGTGGGCTCCTTTCTTTGCCACCCTTTTCACACATATAGACGACACTGGCCGTATCCCAAGGGACTAGGGCACAGCCATAGTGGTGCCATTTTACAAGAGGGGTAATAGAGAGGATCCATCAAACTATAGGCCGATCAGCCTACTTAGCGTGGTCAGCAAGCTGTATGCGAAGCATTTACTCCTAAAATTCCAAGAGTGGATAGAAAATGAAAACATCTTAGCTATAGAACAGGCAGGCTTCAGATCCGGCAGATCCACAACTGATCATTGCTTAACATTACAACACCTAATAGAAAAGTACAACTCAGGGGGGCAGGCCTCACTCTACGCCGCCTTTGTGGATTTTAAAGCAGCCTTCGATACTGTCCCTAGAACAAGACTATGGGACAGACTTCGTGCCACTACTATTGACAGAAGGCTTCTATTCCTAATAATGGCAACGCACTCAAATACGGCCCTAAGAGTCAGATGCAGTCGTCTAGGGCATCTAACAGATTCCATCAGAACCTTCAGGGGTGTCAGGCAGGGGTGCCTTTTGGCCCCCTTATTATTTAATTTCTATCTAAATAATCTGGTGGACACACTCAACAGCCCTGACTTTCACCCCCCGAAGATTGCAAACCGGCACATTTCGGTTCTTCTATATGCCGATGATGCCATAATTCTCTCTAGAACCCCCATAGGGCTAAGAAGAGCCTTAAGGAAACTAGCAGCCTACTGCGATATGGAACGCCTCATAATAAACTACCAGAAGACAAAGATCTTAGCCTTCGGGAAGAAACCAAGGACCAGAAATTGGGAGCTCCAAGGTCATAAGATACAACAAGTCTCAAGTTACAAGTATTTGGGGATGGTGGTCCAATCCTCAGGATCAAACAAAATCCATATAACATCTTCAGGGAGCGCCGGAAAAAGATCTGCAAATTCAATCCTCAACTTCTACAGATCAAAAGGAGGCTTTTACGTCCCTGCGGCCTTAAAACTATACAGGGCCAAAACATTGTCCCAGCTCACCTATGGAATCTTCTTGGGCCCACCTTCCCCTTCCTTCATCTTACTTGAGAGAGTCCAATCAAAATTTCTCAGAGCCCTACTGCAGGTTCCCAGGTGTGTCCCAAATGCCTGGGTAAGACTAGAAACAGGGCAAATGAGGGTTGAGGCTCATATCAGACTGACCTCAATTTATAAATGGCTGACCCTACAATCACACCCTCGAGGTCTGGCCCCTCTGATCCTTCGAGACCAATTTCAGTCCAGCTGGCAGTTTGAGGTCCAGGCCACTCTCCAGAAACTGGGCTTCTCACCTCAAGCCCTATTGGCCATGGGCATAGACCAAGCGAAATCTGAGGTCAGACAAAGAATTGTGGACACGGAGAGACAGCTGGACAGCATGAGGTCCCCGGATTTCAATATAGTTGAAAACAAGAAATACGCCGCTGCCCCGGCAGCGTATCTCTTTTATCTTGAATCCAGAAACCCAAGAAGAGCCTTCACGCTCGCCCGAAGCTCGGCATTGCCCTCGCCAGTGCTGCTAGGCTCATTCGGAAAGATCCCATATGAGCAGAGACTCTGCTCCTGCCCGTTGGGGGAAGTAGGCAGCCCTGAACATCTTTTTTTTAGATGCCCTCTGTTCGATAAGGTACGTAGAGATACCATCGCCCCCATTCTGGAGAGCCTGGCCGACCTCCCAGATAAGGCCAAACTAAAGGCCCTACTATTAGGAAAGGAGCAAAAGTTAACTCGGGTGGTAGCCAGATTCTGCACCCAGATCTGCAGGACCAGTCTTCCCCCCCAGAACAAGACAGCCATTGGAATAGTAAACGCGGGATTGGACTGTGGGAAGTAGTTCCTTCGCTCGGGCACGAAACTGAGAACTTTGAGCAGCACCAGGGGAAAGGCCAGCTGGACCCGCCTTCTGGAAACATAGCCGCTTCAAACTTATAGACTCTTATATCCACCCCGAATGACAACCCCCATAGCCCTGTAAAGCATTTTTATTTTAATAGCTGGTATACGACCGTAATAAAGCTTGATTGATTGATTGAACCAGATGTGCTTTGAACTGAATACCCTTAAAGGACAGCCAAGGAAGTGTCCTCCAGATGTTGTTCAACTATTGCTCCCATCAGCCTCAGTCAACATGGCCAATGGTCAGGGATTATGGGAACGGTTGTTCAACAACATCCGCAGAGCACCACACTGGTTATCCTGCTATCTATAGTTGTTACTGGGACGCAGGTGGCGCTGTGGGTTAAACCACAGAGCCTAGGGCTTGCCTATCAGAAGGTTGGCGGTTCGAATCCCCAGGATGGGGTGAGCTCCCATTGCTCTGTCCCAGCTCCTGCCAACCTAGCAGTTCAAAAGCACGTCAAAGTGCAAGTAGATAAATAGGTACCACTCTGGCAGGAAGGTAAACAGCGTTTCCGTGTGCTGCTCTTGTTCGCCAGAAGCGGCTCAGTCATGCTGGCCACATCACCTGGAAGCTGTACAGCGGCTCCCTCGGCCAATAAAGCGAGATGAACGCCGCAACCCCAGAGTTGGTCATGACTGGACCTAATGGTCAGGGGTCCCTTTACCTTTATAGTTGTTACTAATTGAAATCTGCTCCAGTAGAATGGTTTCTCTTTAAATAAAAAAGCTAAGTGCAGACATTTGCAAAAATGGTCTGAACAATTATTGATGAAATCCTGTGGAATGAAAGGAGTGGCTTATTTCTTGTATGACTTCATTTCTGAAGTTGCTTTTTGGATGCATGTCAAATTCAACATCTGTAGAAGTGCTGACCGTCATAACCGGCTTTATTTGTTTATAAGCCATTCTTGCTGTAAAGTGCTATAGTCTCTTGAATCTAGGAGAAGTGTTGTTTCTTTTAATGGTAAATCTGGAGAAAAACCAAACCAAACAAAGGAACCTTATTTTGAAAGGCTATTCCTATGAAACCAAAGAAACACTCAGAAGATCTTATTGAAGTCAGTTTTCATATACAATGCATAAAGCTGAAAAAATAGCCGCATATGGAAACAAATATTGAGAACGGAAGGCTTGCCTTGAACCTAAGGGCTGCTCAGTAAAAACATGTATGCATGGTGTTGTTGTTTTTAGGAGTCCGGCATGTGACAGATGCAATCTAATGCAGATCCAAAGCATACAATTTCTAACATACACCACAGGGGCCACTTCCAATTTTTTCCACTTTGGCAAAAGGGTACTTCTCCTTTGCTCTCACACTCTAGGGCCAAACTACAGTTTATAATTTTCCTGCTGGTGGTGGAAAGCAGCTGGTAGGCGGCAGAAATGAAGTTGAGAGAAGAAATGGCTGGGGAGAACGGGATTCAACAGCCTCTTCTCCTGCTTTTCAGTTAAAAATATAAATTGGGAAACTATATCTTTGTAACATCTAGTTTGACCCTCTGAAAAGGGGTAGGAATAAATTGGTCATCATTTCCCATAATAACCTTCAAGATGTGGAATTATAATCTTCTCACTTTACTGTTTTCTGGAAGCTATGTCTTATTGCCTCTTTCCACCTTTCAGGATATGATGTGCATCTCACTTATCTTTGTCATCTCAACAATTGAATTGACTGGGTTATAGTTTACAAGCTCAGATATGAAATTTTAAAGTTTACTTTAATAAAGTCATGCATGAAAACTCTCTTGTTTTTGGCCTCGGAGCATAGAACACCTACTGTTATAAGCTGTTAACATGAACTAGCTGTTCTAAATGTTCGGGTTTCTTTTGTCAGAGCTAATAATCTAGTATCTTGAAGTCCTGAAACATTGTGACCTGAATAGGATTCCCCCCCTCCAGAGCTTAACAATGGGGTGCGTGGGCAGCAGAATTTTCAACCTTTTCTGCAGAAGATCTCAAAAGGCACACTTATGTGCACATAGCTTATACACATGAATGTCAGGAAGGCCAGCAGGACACATGAAGTTGAGACTCGTTCCATTACCCTCTTTCTCCAGTCATACATTTTATGTGTACAGAATGACTGAAGAGGGCCAAGGTGCATGGAGTAGGGGGGAAATATTAACATTATTGGTATCAAGTTGATGTTGATTTTAAACAGTTAATCAATGTTTTAAAAAGAATTTTTCAATGTTTTCCATGCAAGTAAGAATATAAATGGCAATGGAAAGCAAAAGCTGAAAGAGAAGGATAGAAACTCTTGGATAATGAATTTTCAGAGCATCTATTAAAGGGCTAGTTTCTCCTTTAAATGTCTGCTCTCCATCCACTCAAACTTTGAGCAGATGCAATGTTAGCAAAAGTTTGCTGGTGCTGCACATGACAACAACCACAACACTCCTAATAATTTCAGCTGTTTTCCTTCTTATTTATTTATTATTATTATTATTATTATTATTATTATTATTATTATTTCAATTAGGCACATCCATGATTTCTTATTGCATCAAGACTCATCTACCTATCTGACATGGCAATTTGTTCCAACATTGCAGATCCAGTGTTTGTCTTCCAGTTTCCAGATATTGAAGTCCTCCTGTGGAGAAATATAAATGTTTTAGCAAGCAGCACACCAACCTCTTTGTTCTTATCATTAGCTTATTAGTTGGTAACTTTTGGATTTTTTTAAAAAAGAAAAAGCATGCCAAGGAACTTACAAAAAGATTAAAATGAAACAAACATTATATTCAACTACTTCCCCAAATAAATGCATTTAAATTTGATGTGTACAGGAAAGAAGACACTCATGAAAATAAATGTTATTTGTGTACTGAACCAACCCATAGCTATCTTTCCTGACTCAGATAAGTTATATTTTTTTAAAAAGAATAAAATTATGAATTTGAACTTAGCGCAGCTGAGCTAAAAGTGAGAACTTCTCTGCTGTATGCAGAATAGTAACATGGGCTTGACCCATAATTTGTGTTCTGTAACAACAATAATGTGACTTTATGCAGAGGTTTACTATTCATCATCACACTGTGAGGTCTGAATCTATAGAACAGATTATAATTTAGAACAGTGTGTTTTTCCGTATTAATACAGTACATAAATTTATGCCTTTAGTATATTGGTTTTGGAGAAAGACAAGGTAATATGAGAAAATCCAACATGAGTGCAATTTTGTTCCTACTGCGTTTGTTTCCTTTTCACCCCATGGTGTTTCCTTGAAACAGCAATGCATTTATATTCATATCCATATGTAGGAATCTCTAAACATTTGCAGGAGTTGTGGTATTTGGATTGACCCCTACTATATCCTAGTTATCTGATAATTGGCATATAATAAGTCACCTATAATGTGAGTTCTCTACCCACTACAACATAACACCACAGAAGATTACAACAGTAGATATTTTGATAGTAGAGTTAAAACTCTAAAATAGCTTATATTTCCTGTGGCGGCTCTTCAATATTCTGTGCTTGTGTTAAAACCACACTCACAAACGAAAACCAGCTGTGGAATATCAAGCTATTGACTAAATATATCTGAACATGTGAAGCGTAATAAAAGTTTCATGTTGATTTTGAGCCAATGGACCACGTTCATTTTCTACTCTGATTAAACTGTGAAAGTCAAAGCAAATTGTCTCTAAGGGCTCATCCTCACTGCTGCTGGCCCCATGCTTAAAAAGCACATGTCCAAGAGGTTTTCCACATGTCTCATGCTTCCTAGGCATTTCTGATTCAGCATTAAAGATTGGGTTTCCCTGGGATGAAGTGGAAGTGTGGACAAACCCTCAGTTTGTAACATTCTGCTAGACAACCCCCTTCCCTTGATAAATTATAACTGAAGATAATGTACAAGTATGAAATGGAAATACTAACTACACAACAACTTCTTACAAAAATATGTTTAAATCTACCATTGTATTGGAGGCCACGGTTTGTGAACAGTGACAATATTGCTGTAGAACTTGGACAGTTTTAACAGTGGGTATATTGTTTAGAAGAAAACATTATATGGTCCTAAGAACCATCAGTTTTGAATCACTACAGTATATGGTATTGTAATGGCATGTGGTGGCTACTCACGAGTAACGACGCCAGGCTTCCAACTGTCTTTAAACAGTTTATTAAGTGCAAACTATGTACAGTGCTGAGCTACCAAAAACATGTCCATGTTAGTTACTCGCAGAATCCAGGAGTGCCCCTCTCTTGCTCCTCCCCCAGCATAGGAACTTGGAGACCCCCAAGCACCTCCTCCCCTCTTTGTGCTTGACCCCGCAACGTGGCTGGGGGAGAGGAAGTAATGTCTCCCTCTTGGAGCTCTCCTGGCTAAATTGGTGCCGGGGCTCCTGTCCAGCATCCCTGACCCCTCTCTCCTCCGAGCTGACCATTTCCTCTTCCTCCTCATTAGACGTCTCGCTGCTTCCTCGGCTGGAAGAGGTGGTGGAGGAAAGGAGGGGCTGGGGATCCCTGTAACCTGATCTGCCTTCCCTCTCCTCCGGTGGACCCCCTGGGAGTTCCCTGACAGGTATTATTGGCTCTTGATCCATTTCTGAGCACAACTGAAAGTGTTGGTATTAACCTTAAAAATCCCACACAGCTTAGACATTGGCAGCTAAAGGGCAACCCACGTGAGTTCTTCTGATCTTTTGAGAGCATCTTCAGAGGTCCTTCTATATGTACCCTTGCGTTTTGAGGAGAGGTCAGTTGCACCCAATCCCTGGAACGTTTCCAATAAAATGGCAATGACTGCTATGTCTTTTATTGCTATTCTTGTTATTAACCTGGACTGAATCTCCCTGCTTCACTTGCAACTCACGCAAGATCCCAAAGCTACATTTACACAAGCCATACTGGCCTGTTTTGTGTGTTATGATAAACCAAATGATTGCCGTATGCCATAAGCCCAGGCTCTGTGCAATCGAATCACAGCCACTTTGCTCCTTTGTGTACTGAGGTAAGCTAGGTTTTGGCTTAAGTGTGTCATCCAAGACCAGGCTTATGGTTTAACTCTCCAGAGTAACCTTGAGCTCTACAAAGGTTTGTGCTCTTGTTTACATATTGTAGTTTGTTCAGGAGATCTAAACCATGGCTCCAGGTTCAGATGGCATGCTAAGTCAAAGCATGTCTATGCAGTGCAGCAGCAGACTGACCAGAGAGGGACAAAATAGCCATGTTCTCCTTTACAGGAGCTTGCATGTCCACAGCAAGCCATGGTCTGGCTTACTGTGACATGAGAACCGGACAACTGTGTTCCACATCTGCTGCATAATTTTAAAAGGATAAGGCATGGAGGCCGATATAATTAAAATTTAGCAGCAGGGCTGTAGATTTTCAGGGCACTTATTAGTGGCGGAGAAATTCTTATCAACGTTCTTAATGCTTTTGTACCCAGCTACTCTTACAAGGATCCATAGCTAGGAAATTCTTCTCTTCCCACGGCTTCCTGCTTGCTCATCTTTGTGTTTGGACAGGACGAGTGAGCTCCTTCCTCCCTATTTCAACCAAACATTCTAAAACATGTTGCAAAAATAACATGGATGTCTAAAATGATCACTATGAATGGGAGTGGTATCGAAAAGTGAGACGAACAGCTTTTACAGATGTGCATCAAAGCTGTGCTACAGAAGGATGAGGGGAGTCAAATGCAGCTGGGCTAACAGACATGACATAAACATTCAACGCACTTAGGAACTTGCTGAAATGAAAACAAGGAATAAAACAGAAATGGGAAACAAACTGAATTATGTACTCATTGCAGCTAAGACAATGAATGCAATAAAAACGTTGAGAACTGAATTGACTGCCTGCGCTAAACAGACCGTGGAAATAGAGCATGTGATTTATTCCACAACGTGTTACTATAATAATAGAAAGAGACTGTAAAGCGTGGAATGGAATGAAATGGTACGGTCCAAATGGAATGACAGTAATGGGTACACACACTCCAGATCGTTTAATGTAGATTAGTTACTCCTTCAGTATCCTTTAACAACTCTCTCAAGGTCTATATACAATAAGGACCTTGTTCCACAGGAAATATAATCTTTATGACGCTGCTTCATTTTCAATTATGCTGCTACAGGAAACAGGCACATCTAAACATACACATTAGCCTTGCCATATAACTTCTCGGGGGCAGCAGGGAGGTTCCAATTTACCATGCAGTTCACTGCATCTACAGGAGTTTTGCAGACAAGGACATTACCCTAATCCCAGTCACCGGCAGGGAGGAGAACCTGCTGGATCCCAGCATAAGATTTCCTGGGCAGAAAAGCCAATTTGGGCAAAATTCAGCAACAAACCTAAATGAGACATCTTCTGGGTTTGACCCAACTATGGCAGTGACTGTGGCCCCTCCGGATGTTGTTGGACTTAAAACTCCATTAGCCTCAGTTCCATGGTCAATGGTCAACGATGAGGGGAGCTGTATTCCAGAAACATCTCAAGAACCACAGGTTTCTCATGGATCAATTTTTGTATCTATATTCTCTCACAATAAGAAGATTTCTGAAGGAAGCTTTTCTGAAAATCTGAGTTTTTACAAGAAAAGCATGGTGTTTAGTAAATGAATCTGGCTATGGAAAAGTGGGCAGAGCATGGAGAGGCAGGACAAGTGAGTGAAGACTCTGGTAAGGGCTAAGCCCTGCTTAGACTGTTGCTGCTCCCCTGATTTTTCATTGGTAATGTGTGATAAAGAATGTTATATACAGTGGTGCCTCGCAAGACAAATTAAATTCGTTCCGCGAGTCAATTCGTTTTGCGAAAAATTCATCTTGCGAATCGCGGTTTCCCATAGGAATGCATTGAAATTTCTTTTTTTGCCCATAGGAATGCATTAATTAAATTTCAATGCATTCCTATGGGAAACCACGATTCGCAAGACGAATTTTTCGCAAAATGGGATGTTCATAAGTGCGGGTGGGGTACCTATATTGTGACACCTAAAAGACTAATGAGGGGCTCATCTTCCAGCGTCATAACTTTTATATGCCTGTTGTCTTTGTCCATGGAGTTTTCTTGGCAAAATACTGGAGTGGTTTGCCAAGCAACAACAAAAAGACTAATGATATTTGTCACGGCGTTGTCACATAACATGCAACCCTTACATTACCCTTTTTAAACATGCATATATATGACAACTGAGAATCACATATCATGCCTCTGATGAAATGGGCTTTCATCATGCCCTAATAAAATCTGTTAGCCTTTCAAGTGCCAATAGAGCCCCTGTTTCCTTTCACCCTGAGCATTTTTTTAAATGATTATTTAATAATGCATATACCATCTAGTGCCCAAATAGGTTTCCAAACATTCTACAAGTATATAAACCAGTTATGTGAGCATTAAAATACAAGCAACCATAATTAAAATACCCAATAAAACAATCCCATTAAAACACACAGTAATGAAAGCTGGAGACTTGGGTCGAGAGATCAAGGGAATGCCTGTGTAAACAGGTGTGTCATCAAAAGCCAGAAGAATGCCAATGAGGACAGCCCTTCTCCTATTACAGCAGGGAGTGCATTCCATAACATCAGTGCCATCAGTGGAAAAACCCACCTTTGTGTCATCACAAGCCAACAACAACCAGGCACTTATTGATAGGTATTCAGTGCTTCGAAATTGCTTCTATACTGGCTTAAGATAAGATGGACTAAATTTATGAGTTATGTTTCCTAAATCACTTGGCAGTGGGTCATTTTGTAATAAATATATTATGTAACATCACCTTACACAAAGTAGAGAATTAGACACATTGCCTTTGGATTAACAAGGAGTTCTGCATAGTCTTGCAGAGTTTTTCATCAACGGCCTGGTTGTCAATCTAACTTCTTACATATTTGGTTTTTCTTCAAAGGCCTTATGGCAAGCAGTTTGAAAAGTGTGCATTTTAATTTTCAGAACAGATAACTGTTCTGGGTAACCTTTCAATGTGATTCATAGATAATAATTTACTTGTCTGTTGGCAAGGAAAAAAATATTGAAAAGAGAGTTGTTTCCCCCCACCCACCTTTAGGATTTTGTGGTTATTTTGAAATATGGAAAATGACTCTAGGGCAATTTCCAGTGGATGTTTCTTCAAGCGATCCCTGTCTTTTTAAATTGCAGAATCTGTCTGTTTTGTTTTTTTATGTTCAGGAATTATATAAAGTTTTGATTGCATTCTACTGCACGTCACTTTAAAAGATGAATTATTCTAATCTGTTCACTGAAATTCTTAATATCCTTTTTTTTAAAAATCCCCATTATTTTACTCACTGATTCACAGTATTACTGATGCACTGTAGATTCCACATTAGGATAATGGTGAACTTTCATGCAAGGCCATAAAGTCTGGTTGTTACCTGCTTTGCAGCTGATGGAACTGAAAATGACAAACAAACAAACAAACAAACAAACCAGAATGTTTGCTCACATGTATGCTTTGTAGTTGTTGCCTATCTTTTGGATCCTGATGTCATATTTGGAGTCTATGTAGGGTTCAGTGGTGGCATAGGTCTGAGTGAGTGCTACGACACTGGCTATATCCTGAAAATCATAGTGGTTGTCTACCTTGACCTGTTATTAGCCATAGATTTATAGCACGGGGAGACAAAAAGAATAAGATTAGAACTGTTAGGTTTACTTATAAATGAAATTCTACTTCTTGAACTTACTTAACAAGTTTATACTGTATTATTTTTTTGCTAAACATTTCCCCTTATACTTAGCGAAATCTAACATGCAAATGTACAAAACATATCAAAATTCAGTCCCCACCCCCCATATTTATTCCCAGGACAGGAAATGATGTTTGGAAAATGCCCAGATTTCAGTGGATTCCTTGAAATCAGTTCTGTATATTGCTGTTCATTGTCACCCACTCAACTCCAACCTTAAATTGGTGTCCCTGCAAAGCAAGCATCTTTATATGAGGGGCAACCGCACTTCTATACAACAAGGAAATAAGTTGAGACAGAGAATGACATCATTGAACACCCCTACTTATTATGGATTTATTCATCTATATTAATATCTACAACACATTTCCCCTCTAATATGTCTTTATGCAGACAATTAATTTCTAGCAATGCTTTATTGTAAAACTGACCCAGCAGTATCAATGAAGGGTATAGAAGCACATGTTTACAGACAATCTGAAAATACAATAAAGAATTGGGACCTCTCTGTAAGGAAACAAGTGGTGGTATTTAGGACAGATAGCAATGTTTCAAATTCAAGAATAAATAAAATATTTTAAAAAACAGAGGAATGGTATAAAAGTAGATTTATAGAATTATATTATCTTTTTACATATATATTTTACATATAAAATTTTGCATATAAAATATTGACTTCTCCAGCTTACTTTCCCTTCAACAATAGAATACAATGAAGTCTTTCACTATGCACTTTAGTGGATCTCAGCATAGGGGAAGATGAGATTTCAAATTCTTTTGTGGAAGATGTTTGGATATAGACTTAAAAACGGAACAAAAGCAAATGTAAAATGCTTGTTCTCTAAATGTTAAAAGGTTAGGTTTAGAAGGATGTTTAATCAGTATAGTACGCTATTAGTTCATCAGAGTATATTCTAATCCAATTAAGTGAGAGAGCTTGGATTTCACTAAATCATTTAGCTTCTCTTCAAAAGGTTCAATAGACTAGTGCCAAGATCTTTTGTCACTTGTGATGCTACCTCCCATAGTAAATACTTCACTCTGAAGGATGTGTACATATTTGATTGAAGAAGTTGGCCTTTAGAATGGAAAATGCTGAGTAGATAGTGAATGTCAGATGTAAAAATATGATACTGAAAAGACAGGCTCTGTGGGAGTAGGCATCTAATAAAATGAAGAGAGTAGTTCATGTACTAGTTTTAGGGCTTATAATACTAAAATAATAGATTTTTACAAAATCAGAAACTTCTCCATCTTTGATTAAAACCTGAGCCAAAGAAGAATTCTTGTCCAAGTCCTTTATCACCCACCCACTTCAATCCCAAATACCCACCTTTCTTTTCCTTTAAACCACCTGAAGAGTATGTCTAGCAGCAGCAAACAGCTGGGGGGGGGAGAAAGTTAGAAAATCTGTCCCTCCCTCCTGTCTTTGGCATCTGCTATGTTGCTTCAGTGGCCTCATCCCCTGGGAATTTAGTTTTTCAAAGGCTACTACAATATCTGTAGGCTGTGTGGGAGTGGGTAACTAATAAAATGAAGAGAGTAGCTCATGTACTAGTTTTAGGGCATATCTAGGGACCTATCTAGGGACCTTGTGTCCTCTTACCAGAGAAGGGATGCAGCACGTCCCCCTTTTCCTCTTCCTGAATCTGTTTGGTGCTGCAAGACTTCCAGCCAGGTAAGTGGGGTTTAAATGGAAGGACACAGGAGGTGAAGGACTAGGGAAACGGGATGGAAGATGTAGTGATTGAATGGATGGGAGGGTGTAAGTCCAGTTCATTATAGAACTATTAAAAGGTTAAATAATATAAAACAGAGGACAAATATCACGGGTGCACAGTATTTCTGGCAGAGGTAATTTGTCAATTTTTAGTTAAGAACAGTTCTAACTCTTTGAAGCATCTTTCAATTTGAAAAGCACCGACTTTTACAAGAGGATTATATGCTCAGGGGATTTATGCATATGCATAAAATTAAGCAAATACATACGGATGGGCTTCTAAGCATGTGCCTCAAAATGGATTTGCATAATTACTGCCCTGAAGTTTTAGCTGCTTCCATTATAGACTTTGGTGCCTGCAGTGTTTACCTAGCAATTTTTTATAAAAAAAAGTAGTTCCACCATTTCCCCTCAAGATAGATAAATAGCACCTGCACCTTTCCCATGCCCGAATGAGCGTGTCCAATCTTCACAACAACAGGAAATGTTGGCAATGTTAGCTGAGGGCAAGAAAGAAAGAAACACAAGTTTAGAAACGGTTGCGTAAGCAATGAACATTTCATTATCAAGATCATATTTCTCTGTTAGAAATGATTCATTAGAAAGTTTGGCAGATGGGATTCAGCTTGTCTTGAATGTCTGTATGTGGCAAATTGGTACAGGCAAGCTGTCTTCATTACTATGGCGCAGAGCTCCCACACTTGCCTTTTGTTTTATATAATGCAAGGAATATAATGTCTTCCAGGCCATAATTTCTCTCTCTTTAACATAAAAGCACTGAGTTCAGATATTTCCTACTTTTGCTCAGACAATGGTTTTTTGTTTTTTGTTTTTACAGATCCTTGCTGCAGAATAATAATTTATCCATAAGATGTACGGTACATTTTCACAACATGTACATGGCGTTCTCTAGCAGAAAGTGCAAGAAGGGCCAAGCCATTCCCCGATAATAAAAGGGATGGCATATTTTTTTACTGAATACAGTACATGTTTAACTTTCTTCAATTAGTAAATTCTCAAGTGGGTATCAATAATAAAATAAAGCCATCAATCAATTCCCACTTGCAGCAGCCTCCTGAGACCCTGAGAGAAGAAGGAAGACTGGAGCTCCTTGCTTCCATTGTGATGATGGTAGTTCACGGCAGCATTTTCTAGTGCCTGTGGTTAACTGGGAGTTCTTGGATTGGTGGCCCCTGGCCAGTTCCCAATATTGTTGCTTGCTGTCACACAGTCTGTGTGCTATTTCTTACCGGTACTTGTTTATATTTTTAATCAACAATTTAATTGCATTCAGGTATGGACAGCATACTTATGCACAAGCAGGAGATACAATTAAACAATTCTATTTATTAGGTTCCACAAAATGCAATTAAAATGGCTGCCATAGCATAGCACAACATGGCTGCTATGGAAGACATGGCAAAACAAAAAATTAGCAACAGCACAGGCACCCCCTGATTGTGTGTGTCAGCGGAGCACACATAAACCCATAAGAAATTCCAATTATTAAACTTGTGAAGCAGTCTGATTTCCAACTCCATTTGGGCTAATCATTCTTGAACAATACAGAATGAATTAAACAATACAGAATGAATTAAACAAATTCACTAACTGTGTTTTGGCTAAATTTGTTCATTTCAATAGGAGTCAGTCATGAAATATATCCATGCAGCCAACAATATCTACTGCATGATCTACCACAACCTGGCACTTAGATCCATATTTCAAACTCTTCATAAAGCAAGCAATGCTATCTCCTACTTGCAAAGAATTGCTGCAAGTAACTTGCTTAAAATTGCCAAGCAGCATCCTGAAAACAACCTTTTCTGATACTTCATTCTGTCAAGTGTTTGATTTGTTGGACTGCTTCACCTTTAAATATTGTAGTTAGCACTAAATAAGTTTGTTTCTTCAAATTATATTTTTATAAATAAACAGATATCCTCAGCAGATTTATGTCTCATGTGTACTATAACACTTCTGAATGTCCTTATTTTTGACTTAATTGCACTTTCATCATTTTAATGGTTGTAAACTCTCATTTTATGCCTCTCTAGATAAAGTGCGCTTCCCAACCTATAATTCACATTACAAGGTTATCATCATTAACACGTACTGAGTTAATGTAAATTACTTTTGTCCTTTATCTGTGAGGTTCACATAGCTGAACAAAGCTGGGAAATATAAAACAATAGTGAATTTACATGCATAGGCATGTCTTTATGGAAATCGCCCCACCCCCCCACCCCGGTCACAACGAAATAAATTGAGGAACTGCAACCTCCCACAGAAGACTCAATAGAGCATGGATTTTCTCCCTCTTCCCACACATGGCCAAACACATGTGCAATGTATCATGCCATTAGGAGTAATAGGAGATCTATACACAAATGCCAGGTTCTAGGACATGAACAGCTTTTACAGAGGTCAGAGGGATATATAGACAGAGATATGAGAGGCGCACACAGCCTCAGTTCCTTCCAATGGCTCAATGGGTGGCATTGACTTATGCATAGTGGGTGGGTTGGTGGATAATAACAGGGTTCTATTGAGACTATGGGAATTCACTGCGTATGGGAAGAGCACCTGTGGTAGACTGGGTTGTATCCTCTGTAAATATTCCCATATTGCAGCTTTTATTTCTGCCATTATTGAAAAACTGCAAATGCGAATTTTGCAAATTGCTTCCTACCCACCCCCCTGTCCAAATTGTAAATTTGTTCCTGGGACTCTCATTACTCACCAAGAGGATCACATTAGCATTAGGTGGAAAATGTATCACTATGGAACAATAACCGAGGAGCATCCACATGACATTCAGTGGCTAGTCTAACAAAGTAACTCAATGAAGACTTCTCAGTAAGTTTAGCCATCATGCAATATGAGGCGAGATGCTCTTGTAGACCAGGAACTGGTTAAGCAACAAGAAGCAGAGAGTAGGAATAAATGGACAGAGTACAATGAAGTTAGAATTTTGCACTGACTTCTGTGAGATGTGGTGGGTGAAAGATATTGTATCAATGTATTACACCCTGCAAAATGAAGGGTGGTTGTTAACATGAAGAACACCTAAAGATTCCTAAATACCAGACTGAAAAGTGTTTTGTCTGAAATCTGGATTTCTTACAAATGAAAGGCTTTATTGATTATTGTGAAGCACTACTGTCAAGAAGTAAATTACGATGTGCTACACCTTAGGGCACTTTCACAGTGGGAGTTTGCTCATGTTTGGCATGGAATTAAATGAGCAGAATACCTTCTAAAAATACTTTGGCAGACTGTTTACCTATCCCACGTATTCAAAGTCTAACAAGTTTTCTTCAGTGTGCAGCTATAATTTTCAAGGGCAAAGCATTTGAAGGACTTAAGCTGAGATGCAACTCACACTTACTTGGGAGTATGTCCCAGTGAACTCAGTGGGGCTTACTTCCAAACAGAGATGTATGGGATCAGGTTGTTTATCTTGAAATTGCTAAACTCTGCAATGCAAATATTGCAGCATACATAACAGTGGTAAACTATGACTGATATCCTGTTAGAAAGCGCCTCTGGCTTTTTAATTTTTTTTTAATGTATTAGGCTGTGTCCAGACAGTGGCATTATCTTGTAAACAGGTCAATTATATCCAATTTTTCTCTGTGTGTGATTGGCACACTAGTTTCCTCAGTCATATTCATTGCTATTCTACTGCTTACTGTCCACACCAATGAGAAGAGCTTGGCAGAAAATATATCAGGTGCTGGAGTTTGTTTGTTTTTTGTCCCTACCAATAATTACTCTTCCTTTCTCCCCTAATCAGCTTTTAGAATTAAAATGCAGTTTACTTGTACTTTTAATTAGTGTAAAAAAGTAAGAACAGAAAGGGATATGTTTTTTTTGCGGGGGGGACGGGACATATGATGATGCAAAGGCAAATGGTTATTCATGGCTTTACTTCAAAAATCAACATGATCCTTTTCATTAAAATAGTCTTCCCAGTGGGAACTATTTCCCATCGCTGTCTAAAGCAACTAAAGAATACAAATATTTCCACACTACTCTCAATGGCTTTTATATCTCATAATCTGCTCTTGAAGACTTAACAGCTGTGTGATTTTTTAAATCAGGTAAGACTTTGGTTAAGTGAGCTTTACTGGCTAGTCTGAAAAGAAAGACATGTGAACATAATCAAGATATATCTGGGTCCCTCGTACATCAACTCTAATATCCTCTGCTTGATATACCCATCTAAGTAAGTCACAGACCAGCTCTTGTGTTTCAAAGCAAAAACTATCATTCCTTAATCTTTAGATATATTACTGAACAGCATATAAAGGGAAAAGGTCATTGCAAAGGCAATCTTGATGTTAAATCGGGTCCTCCCTACAAGAGAAGGCAAGCGTTGCAGTAGGACCTGGCAATCAGACCTAGGTGTTGGGGCGGGGCATTGGAGCAGCCACAACACCCTATTGGTGGTCCCTCTGACGGGGAGCAATTGGGCTATGGGCATGCCAGTCAAATAGTCAGAGGGACCATTACTTAACTGTTGCACATGACTCTCGAGATCCTCTTCTTGGGTCGCAGTGCATCGGAACACCCGCCCACCTCTCCCTAATATTAAGGCTTGCGCTTGACCTTGCTATGCCGTTGTGTGTTGCCTGTTTTGGAGCAGGGGCATGGTAGGAATTTCCCCCACTTGGCTGATTGGCTGTTGCCACTTGGGTTTCGCCTGTCACGTAGCAAATTGTCACAACTTGTAAGGTTGCTGGATAGGCTCTGGTTCATGCTGATAGGTGTGGCAGGATTCCCAGCCATCCCTGTCCACGGGTATTCCTGTAAAAGGAATCCTAGGACTCATGGTTGGTCTTCCCCGAGTGGGGTTGTGCCCTGATCCAGAGTTCAGGGCACATCTTGGGGAACTCGGGCTAGGCGCTAGTCAGGCTCCCGTCCCAGGTGTTCACCTGGCTGACCCATGGTGCCGCCTAGAGTCAGCGCTACCCTAGATGGCCTTTGGAACCACTCACTTGATTTGTAATCAAAAAGTTGTGGCTTAAATTCTGCCAAAAAACCAAACCAAAAATTGAGTCCTGTCTGAATTTATTTCTAGGCCAGGTTAAAGGGTCTCCACATGCAAAAGCTTTAGATCAGAAGGCTTGTGTACATGTGAAGCAGTTGCTAAGGGATGCCCCTACTGCAGGAGTAGTCAGACTTACGGCTTGTGTTTTACTATGATCCCAGGATCTATGTGCAAAAGACATAGTTAGAACTGAAGAACATGGAACAGAATGCCTAGGAAATTTCCAAGACTAGGAAATTATTTTCAGTCCCAGAACTGAAGGAAGATCACAGTCTTTTCACAAATGTCCACTCCGGGTTAGTTATTTTCATTCTAATAGCGTAATTTAGATAGAAAAGTCATTTTGTAGCTTTTACTGTGAAATAACGGTAATTCAGAGTCAAAAACTCTTGCAGATCTATTGCAAATCACCCAGAGATATACCAATAGATTTCATTCTATCTAGATTTCATTCTATCTTCTGTCTACTCTTGTTATGGTGGCTTTAGTCTTCTTGCTCAAATAATAGATTAAAATATACAGACAACTGGATATTTTACATCTCTATCAGCTTCCTCACTTTGACATTAGCATTCCATGACATTTCAGAGGCCGAACTTTTCAATTGCACACAGAATTCTCACTATTAGGGGCACTAAAAATCATGATTTATGATTGCATGTGGCTACAGTTCCGAAAACTCTAGACACACAGATTTTGTAATCCTGCTTTGATAACTATGGAAGCCAACTATTTATATGGGCTATTCAAACTTACTTACTTGGGATCAAGCCCCACTGAATTCAATGTACTGTATATACTTTTGAACAAACAATGTTTAAGATTGCACTGTCTCCACTGAATAATTTTGTATACTAGCTTCTTGCCAACAAGTTAAAACGCATTCTCACCTAACTTTGGTTCACCTTTCTGCATCAAGATACACAACTAATCATCCCCTACTTAGTAGGTGCATTTTCATATACGCTTCATCTGTGTCTTCTTAATATTGGTATTTCATGTATTAGTTAATAAAGCAGTCTGTTTCCTTATATGCTGGCCTCATATAGGACTCTCCCTACCTGTTCCTGAGAATCACAAAAATAAACAGTAACCCAAACTGAATTAGAAATTTATCAGAAAAGTAAATATCTAAGACATGTCATGTTACTGCGTCATCTAAATTTTATACGTTGATATTTTTCACTTTAGAATTTCCTGGTTGCAGCATCGTTTTTATTATCCAGGTCTTAACAATAGACAGTTCCATAAGTCAATGCTAGTGTTACTTTTGCAGGTGCCCAACTCATGTGTCTAACTATGAGTTAGTGCCCCAGAAGTTATGACTTATGAGAGTGGTTTAGATCAAGCAGCTGTCATGCTTCTGGGCCTATTTTTACAACAACAAGGGTTATGAAACTTTACTCCTCCAGTTTTTAAAATGAAATACATTTTTTCTCTGGAGGATTTGTGGCTTGAAGGGAAAGTTTTAAATACTGAGATAATGATATAATCAGTCTTTTTTGAAGGTCAAAAACATTATGGTTATCTGAATGCAACACAAAGTTCATATGAACTATTCTTCTGTTGTAGCTTCCTTATTTGGTTTTTCCATTCAAAGGAAACTAAACAATAGTGAGGACAGCTGTTAAAATGATTGGAAAACAATTTCACACCAGTTTCACATTGTGTCATACACATGGATTATAGTTAGGGTTTATATCCATGGTTAAAATGGATATTCAATTCAATTTACAGCATATCATGAGAAAATCTAGCTGTGAATTTTAAATACATGGGTTATTATTATTATTATTATTATTATTATTATTATTATTATTATTTATTAGTCACTGTAGTCACAAAAGTGATCCAAAGTGATCTACAACACAATATAAACAGTAAAACCAATGTCAACAAGCCAACTAATAAAAACCTAAAAATATATATCTATACAAATATCAGTTTCACTTATTTATTAATTAAGCAAGGCTTTAAGCAAGGCTTCAAATGATTTTCCATCAGAAACACATGCATATTTTTCTTAGAGTTGTGCATCTTTATGTATTTTGCAGTCTTGAGGTTGCATAAACAGTTTATAAGTACTAAAAAGATAGCAATAGATGGTCTGGTTCTCAGCCATCTGTATTTTGCTTGTGACAAGGAAGATGGCTTAGCAGAAAATGTTTTGTTTTGCTTTGTTTTCAAAATCATGAACATTTAGATGATGGGACATCAGAAACCACAAACTGGAGAATGCATATATTTCAAGAATTGAGATGACAATCAATGAACCACTAAGGCCTTGACAAATTTTAAATTAACAAGCAGCCACATCATGCTGGAATCCACTGGGTCTTACCTAAAATGGCAATACACTCCACCTGCACACTCACAACTTTTGTGCCAACTTTTAAATGTCTGCTGAAAACCTTTTTTTATTCTGCCAGGCCTATGCAAGCAATGAGGTAGGTTAGGCTGATAGATAGTGAAAAGCTCAAGGGCTACCAGTGAGCCTCATGGCTTAGTAGGAATTTGACCCTGGGTTTCCTCACTCCTGGACATGAGAACATGCCACATGGTACTTTGTAGTCCATTTTGTTTTTATGAAATAAGAAAACAAACATATACTTTGGTTCAATCTGGCAATAATTATACAATAATATTTTTGTTTAGTTTATAAGGTTTCTTTTTCACCTTTTGTTATATACTGCTGAATTATTGGTTTAACTTAATGTTTATTTAAGTTTGCTGGAGGAGACTCTTGAGAGTCCCATGGACTGCAAGAAGATCAAACCTCTCCATTCTGAAGGAAATCAGCCCTGAGCGCTCACTGGAAGGACAGATCGTGAAGCTAAGGCTCCAATACTTTGGCCATTTCATGAGAAGAGAAGACTCCCTGGAAAAGACCCTGATGTTGGGAAAGATTGAGGGCACTAGGAGAAGGTGACGACAGAGGACGAGATGGTTGGACAGTGTTCTCGAAGCTACGAACATGAGTTTGACCAAACAGCGGGAGGCAGTGCAAGACAGGAGTGCCTGGCGTGCTACGGTCCATGGGGTCACGAAGAGTCAGACACGACTAAACGACTAAACAACAACAAAGTTTAAACTTTGCTGTTGTGGGAAATTCTTATTATGGAGTTATTTTATTGCTCTTTTCATAGCAGGTTACTGTCAGTTAGTTAATAGTTAATTGGATTTTTGTAACAAAACATACTGCATTAACATTTGCATAGTACATTTTTATTGTACTGTGGAATGAGGTACTGAACATGTTGTGACACCAGTTTATTATGGCATGTCGACTTCCACGGGCATGATGTTATATTTTACAGAAACTGCAATGTCATGGGGAAACTGTACTTATTCATGAGAAAGGGCTTCCCTCGTCAGTATTACGGAATGCCCTTTGTTTTCGGATGAAATGGAAACTAGGAAATGACCCAACAATATCATGAACAGGCAAATTTCTTCTGAAACACTTCTATGTTATTCCTGGAAGTTCAATATCCACACCACAGCCTTCTTATATAGACTGGCTCAGGATTTAATTGGTTCCATGACAACCATGGAGATGTCTCAACGTATCAGGGCCTTATACTTGTGGCAGATCATACCCTAGATCTGGTCATTACTATATACCGTAATAGATTGGGAATGATCTGGTAGTGGGAGGAGTTACAATTACTCCTTTGCCATGGATGGCTTGTTACAAGGTTGGCTGTGGACTGGTGGTGGGAGTTGCCCTCTGCAGAAACAGGCGACTTTGCAAGATAGTCTGCCCCCTGAAACTGATAGATGATGAGGGATTCCTGAATGCTCTGAGGGCATTAATAGCTGATCTCACTGATGCTCCTGTTGACTTCCTTGCCTCACTATGGAATGGTAAGATGGGTATTGGCCATCAACACAATCAGACCCTCCAAGTGTCCCTATTTTCCAGGGATGTCACTGATTTAGAGAAGCCATCCCAGTTTCTTATTTGATCCTGGAATGTCCCACTTTTCCTTAGGATGCCCCTATTTTCACTGGAGAAATGTTGGAGGGTATGGAGTTATCCAACCCCCAAGCCGTCTAAAGGCAATCCAGTATAGGGAAGTTTTTCTTCTTCTAATATTTAATGTTTTATTATGTTTTCATGTATGTTGGAAGCTGCCCAGAGTGGCTGGGGCAACCCAATAAGATGTGTGTGGGATATAAATAGCAAAATTATAATTATGGAACAGGACGTCCCTATTTTCGATGGATAAATGTTGCACAATCCCTCTCAAATGTGATATCCAGCATTGTGGTTCAGCTCCCTGGCTTTCCAGACAGCTGTGGGTGATGGAACTGGTTGACTGACTACCTGAGCACCAAACGCGAGTATGACTGAGCACAGGAAGGGGAGACAAAGAAAGGGGAGATGACAAAACAGAAAATTCAGCTGTGTTACAAAAATGAGAGGAATCTTATTTCTTTCATGGTAAAAAAATATATACTGTATAATATAACCTTCCCTCCTGGCTAGACATTTCCTTAATTTCCCTTTGCAAGCCTATTACTCTAAGCCCAGCAGCTCTGATATTGTGGGAACAGGGCAGTCATGGCATCTTATATACACTCCTGCCACATGAAAGGGCATGATATATGTAGCGTACTAGAGGGGCACTTTCTCATACTGTTGACATTGTGGCTCAGTTTGACAGCCTGGCCACTGCTTATACTGTTAAATAACAATGTAACCCCTCTGTTCTACTTAGAAGTATGTTTTCCACCAAGATTTGCAGCTTGTCAGGCAGCTGTTTGGCAGTAACTGATTCCCTTGTGTGTGTGTGTTTTAAATTAATTTTTTAAATATATTTTTATTAAAGATTTCCTTGATTTACAAAAGTATGTGCAATGTCAGTAGTAAAATCAGCAGCAACTAGGCCCCTGACAACCTTCGAAAACCTCCTCCTAATAACAAAGGGACACGGTAAAGGGATGGTATCTGCAATATACAAAATACTACTCCAAAATCCCACGAACCCCCTAGACGCAATCAAAAAACAATGGGAGGATGACATAGGCTATGAGATTAACCCCACTCAATGGACCAGAATGTGGTCTAAACCCCTCTTTAAATCCATATAAACAAAAAGTAAAGAACTCACTCTGAAACTCACCTACAGGTGGTACCTAACACCAAGAAAACTAGCGCTAATACGCCCAGGAACCTCACCAAAATGCTGGAGAGGGTGCACCTCCACAGGCACATACCTCCACATGTGGTGGGTGTGCCCCAAAATCCAACTATTCTGGACAACAACCATACAAGAAATATTTAAAATGACCAAGCAAGTATTAGAAATGACCCCAGTTTTGGCCCTACTAAACATCTTCTAAGACAATAATGCCCACTTACACCACAAAGAACTTATAACCCACCTACTTTCAGCAGCCAGAAGCATCATAACCAGACACTGGAGAGACCTGTCAGGAGAAAGCATGGACCAATGGTACCAAATAGTATGGGAAACAGCCTTACTAGAAAAATTAACCAATAAGCTGAAACTGACATGGGGACAAATAGAAGAAGACGTCTTCACCCCAGTATAGCTCCCCTTTATCACATACACAGCCCAACAAGACAATGACAAAAACCCACCAATAGCATACAAATCAATATGGCAAACCTGATCCAAAACACCCACTCACACATGAAAACAAAGATCACCACAGCCAATCACAAGTGAACAACCACACCCTAGGCCAACCGCAACCTCTCTCACCACCAAAGGAACACAAGTGAATAGCAGAGAACCTGCACAAGCAATGCTGACACAAAACCCCACATATATTAAGTAAAATACTGTAGAAACATCGCCACCCAACCCCAACCCCACTCATCTTCCCCCCTCCACCTCTTTCCACCTTTTCTTCCTAATGATTTGTAAAAAATGTTACATGGAAAAACTGATTCGCTTGTTAATCCACAGGTAACTACTGTAATGCCAATTGCTGCAGGGTAAACTTTACACAGTAAAGAAAGGTAAAGCCTCTTCCCGTCTTGAAGGGAGGAGGGGTTGTGGGCTGCACGCGGGCTTCACGCGGGGGGGATTGGCTAGCATTCCCCCCCAGCCCATTGGTCGGCCTCCTGCCGCGGCACGCCTGTGGTGCGTCCAATCGGGGCGCACCGGGGGGGTGTGGCTTACCAATATAAGCGAGCCCGCGACAGGAGCTCGTCCTCTTGCCTTCGGCCTCACCTCACCTTTTTTCTCCCACCCACCTCCCCCATTCAGGCAGGGTTTCCGTCTTGACGTTGCCTACGGACTTCGGTTGGTCGCCGTATTCGGGGCCTGGTAGGAGTTTTCCCCACCTGGCAAATTGGCTCAGGCCAGGTGGTTTTCGCCTACCTCGTGGTAATCGTCACAACTTGGTTTTGGCGGTAGGCATTGGATTATCTCTTGAAGGACCAGATGTGGTGGGGAGGTTGCTGCCATCACCTCCCCAAATGCGGAGGGGTACTCCCTTAAGGAGTCCAAGGGGCGTTGCCAAGTCCGAAACCGTGGAAGGTGAGGGCCTGAGGGCACGACCCCGAATGGTGGCCCCAGGATGGGTACCTAGTTGATGTGCATCGCAGGACCCATCCAACGGTGGTTAACCCTTCACAGACTGCCAGCAGAGCGGGCTGGAGTCAGATATAGTCGGTTAGATCCAATGCCTATGCCAATACCTCTTTTCTTCCGTAATCAATAAAGTTGTGGCCTATTCGACCCATTAACCTTAAACTATGTGTCCTGTGTCTTTATTTCTTCGGGGAGACCGCGGGCATTGCCACACAACTGTTAATTACTCAGGAGTAATTACCCTTCTATGTAACAGTTGTAGACTGCATGCAGTGCTCTATCCAGTCAATCTCGCCTAAGATCACTGTGATCTTTGGTAAACTGCCCAGTAGCCACAGCGGCAGGTGGACATATAATTCTGCTGAGTTCAGTTGAAGGATACAATCATGCCTTTAGTCAAGTCAGTTACTAGTTACATTTATCCCAGAACATATCTCAAACATATACTGGTTGGTTCTTTCAAGTCCTTGACCCTCCAGATGTTTTGGCCTACAACTCCCATGATCCCTAGCTAACAGGACCAGTGGTCAGGGATGATGGGAATTGTAGTCCAAAACTTCTGGAGGGCCAAAGTTTGGGGATGTCTGCCCTTGGCTCTATAAGAAACCAAAAAACCCCAAAACTCTGTTTCCCTAGTTTATTCCCTAACCAACACAAAGGGGGGAGATGGGACGGGACGGGACGGGACGGGACGGGGACATTTCAAAGAAACAGCCTGCTTTGCCATATTGCAGCAGCAGAGAACTTAAAACTTCTTTGTGCTTCTTCAGCAAACTGGCCCTTTAACTCTGGTGCTCTACTGCTGAAGTTGAAGCCCACGGCAAGGTTCATGCTGTTTTAGGAAATTAGTTATCTATCCTTCCTACTGTCTTGAGAATTCATTGCTTTCAACCTGCTGATTATTATATATTTTTTTAATTTTCCCAAGCTGCTTGAGCTGTGTAAATTAATATTCCAGTTTCTTAATGTTATGTGGGAAAAAGAATTTCTATAGAACAACCAAAGCAGTGATAATACATCTATATCTCATATGACTCACCAGTTAGTGGTTCTTATGGAGTTCATGCAGTATGCTAAACGCTTTCTCACCCCAATATGTCAACCTGTTCTGTAGCTTTAAAAAAAAAAAGCCCAAACCCTGGCCCTCTCACCCATACAACTAAGAGGGAGCACACTTAGCAGGGGCAGAAAATATTTGCAAACTGCATGCCCCTGTTTCAGGTCACTGCTAATATGGTGTTAAATTAGAAGCTCATCTTACAAATTCAGACTTAGGGCACTTTTTCAAAAAAAAGTTAATCAATACTTCAAACAAATCCATTACCAGATAGCAGCTAAACTGCTCTACTGCAATCCTGTCCTGGTATCGCTTGCATGTTCCAACTGTGTACGCCTTTCAGGCAATGCTTGTAACATTTCCTCTTCATGAATGATCATCTGTGCAACCAGCATAGAGGCATTATTCCAAGAAAATGTTGAAAGGGACAGGGAGAGATTAGGGGATGAAACTAAAGCTGAGCCTTAAAGCGAAAGGAAGCAATGGCTTTGACATACATTTTTACTTTGACAACGAGAGAAACAGACAATGACATACCATATTGCAGGCTAATTTATATCTTCTTCTTTTAAAAAAAATCTTCTAAATGGCCTAAAATCAAGAAGAAAGTGTTTTCTGGAAGGCCTCCGTGATTATTGCTGACAATGACTCACAACAACAACACTGTGATGCAATCCAAAAAGGTAACCTTTCCTTTGGTACAACAAACCTGTCATACAATATTTTCACCAATGATGTGCTTTTTCCTTAAAGGAAGGCGGGGTTACAACTAAGTATCAGGGCAATAAAAAAAGGGGGTCTTATGTCAGGGACATTAGAAGTCAGTTAACAAAAGTATATGTTCAGGCTGAGCTGAGAGGGCTCTCTCTCCCCCCCCCCCCAAGCATTTTAAGCCTGCTGAAATTGAACTGCTGGTTGCACAAAGAAGAAAGCAGACAGTCATTAGGAAGTTTAGATATAAACTCAAGAGCGAAAGAACATTTTCTTCAAGCTGGCCAGCAAGCCGTGTTTCAAGCAGCATGAATCCTCTACTCAGTACCTTGTTATTTTCACTGCTACTTCTTCTAACCCTCAGAATTCAGGAGCTTATAGAGGCTTGCAGCTGTGCCCCTGCACATCCACAGCAGCAAATCTGCGATTCGGCTTTAGGTGAGTCATAAACACTATACACTTTTTATGCTGCCTGTAAGAAATCAACAGACGCTAGATTAACTGTGGGAATACTTCTCTGCAAACCCTTTAGGGGCTCCTATCCAATAATGGTTGTTTGGGACTCTGAAGAAGTGGTTACACACAAAAATGATTTCAAGAATAATATTACAAAAGCATCTGGAAGCAGTTGCTCCCATTTATTTTTGCTTTTCACTTTTCTCTGCAATGATTTGTTGTAACTGGTGGCTTAAATTCTTTATGGGTTTTTTTCATGACGACAGTTTCTGAGCATTAGATTCTGACATTTAATATGTAGAATAATAAGGATGTGGATTAGATGTGTTCTGTGGAGGGCTTGTAGGCATTCTGTTTGTTACACTGTTTTCTAAATAGATATTAACATTCACTTATTTTTTAAAATAATCTGCTTTTTATAATTTTAAATCAAGAATGGATCATGCTCATTGCAGGCTATTTAAAATTGTGTATGGATGAAGATTTCTGCAAAATACTCTATATAGAGTCTAAGTATAAAATGCCTAATTTTATTACTAAGTATTCAATCTATATATTTTAAAAAACTAAAGTTTTATGATTAGAGAATAGGATAGGAAAATGTGACTTTTGTAGTCTTTTCATTTTCAGCTCAAACTGTGGCTAAGTTAGCTTCCATCCAGAGTGAACAGTAAATGTAGAACATGAGTTTCTAAAATGTCACTAAATTAGCATCTCTATGGGACAGGCAATACCTTCTGCATACTGATTAATTGCTTTCATGTGCTGACAGAAAATCTTTGTAGCCATGACAAACTCTGTTTAAAACCATCAATTAAATTGTTTCTTAATCTGGCTGTGTTAAGTAATGTTTTCATTAAATTACGTACACCAGACATGACAACCTAGAATAATGGGAAGTATAGGGAAAAGTACCAGCTAGTGTTACTTCAGTTAAACAGCTGTTAAATGCGTAAAAGAAAGCAGTACTCAAAATGCATCTGATACAATTCTGGTGCATGACACTTCTCTGAAATGTGAAATATATTCACACAGATATTGTGCTGATGATCAGTTTGAAACTAGGAAAGAAGACTCTTGACACCCGACATTGTTTAGCAGTACCTTAAGTGTCAATATAAAAAGAGGGAGAGAGGGGGAGGATACCTCTACACAATTATTCAAATACTTTTTTCTAGGGTTTGAAAACCAAGCCTGAAAAAAATGCTAACTTGATCCAAGTGCATGCATTACTTAAAAGTAAACAAATTCCTCAGTTGCTACAATGGAGCAAAATGGAATGTTTAGTTTCTTAACAGATTTAATTCTCGAAGTGCTTTATATGAGCAACTAAAAACATAACTGGGTGCATATTTAATCTGGAGTGCTGAACCTTTGCTTACAGAGGTCTTTGGAGTGTTAATGTGACAGGTGGTTGGGGGAAGCAAAGACCATCCAGTTTTTCTATACAGCATATATAACTACTGACTAATGTGGACTATAGAGAAAGATCTTATGCTTGCTATTATACCTACTAATAATAAACTCAGCTGGTGACTACTGGCAGGATTCTAGCCAAAATGGGGCCACTAAGAAACAAGAGGGATGTATCAACATTCTCGAAAGCTCAGAAGCTCAAAAAATATTTAGCAAAAAGAATTGAAGGGGGCCAAAGCACACCCACTCAGAACAGACCAGTGAGAATTGAGCATGCTCAGTAGTCACATAATGCTGACTGAGGTAGTAGTAGGAAAATGGGGAGGAGGGGATGGAACGCTGAACAGAAGCACTATGCGCTGCAGCATTTTGTTGTAGGTCCTTGTAAACCCATATTTCCGTATTCTGAAGTACACTTTGCAGCCATTGTCATTTATATCGTACTTAAGGCCAGGAAGCACATGGAAGAATGCCACCTATGAATTAGGTGCTTGCTTTTGAAGTATGATCACAGAATTGTGAATGTTTCCTATGAAACGAATGAAGCTTCAGCTTCAGGGTCCCTAATCCCAGAGCGAGCAACTTTATTCATGCATGTTATTATTTATTCACACCAGTGATTTGTGGGATAATCCAGTATAGCAATTTTAATCAAAATCTGAGATATAGTAGTTTTTTTTTTAATGTGGTGATCTATCATGGAACAACCTCATTGAAGAAAATAACAGTGGTTACCCACACCTCGCTGCTAGTTGCAAAGGGGTCCCCATAACAGCTCCAAGCTTCAGGGCCCCCCCAATGTAGTTCTACCACTGCCTATACCTGTTGCCCCCTTTTCCAAATCAAACATGAGAAGGAAGCATGATAGATGTTGATATTTGTAGAATTCTCTTAAGACATTATAACTACTGAAGGAGCACTGGTTGATATACTATGAGGCATGGAAGGGATCGTATGACTTCTCTTGTGTAGCTCTACTTTGCAAGAGTTGTGGGTTGTAGAAATTCAGAAATATCACTTCCATAGTCTGAACATCCTTTTATTAAACTTTTACCTTGCCGTTCCAATGCTTACGTCAGCCATCTCAGAGGTCAGAAACATATATATATTTGTATACATTACCTACTGTATATATACAGATCACTGAAGAATGCTCAAAATGTGTTAGGCTTAGTTATATGCAGTTTGATTTCGTCTTTTCAAATGAGTATTCATTGGTTATGTCAGTTTAATTGGTTTATAATTATAATATAAAGCTGCTTTATATACTAGTTTATACTACTCTGTTATGTGGTATTTTAATGTTCAGTTTGCAGTTTCTTTATCCGTTGGGATGTTCAGGGAATCTCACAGCACAAAGTAAATCAATATTAAAAAAAGAAAAGAAAAGATTGTTATACTGAAGGAGGTACTGTATATGAAAATTGTGTTAATGCTTCAGCTGTTCCTATCTTTTTTGCTGTTCAATTTTTGTTCCTTTGCATTAATTTTGCTCCTTTAAAAATTATATCTGAATGAAGGAGGGTATCCCAGGCACTGGTTAAATCAACAGACCGTACATGGGTGACCTTTGGCTAATTCAGAACCCTTACCATTCCCAAGATGAAACAATAAGCACTTTCATTGTAGCATTTGTCTGTGTGATTAGTGGTTTTGCTGCTTTTGTTGCTTCGAGCTATGCCTAGTTTTGAAACATTCATAGCTATTAAGTAGGCCCAAGTAACTTGGAAGAAATAAATTGGTGTGCTGGAATTGAGAAATATCATGTGGGATGGTGGCAGAAAACAAGTGCATGATTCTTAAACGTATGTTTGTATCAGTATATGGCAGCAAAAATTCTATATTGGGCACACAGTAGACAATTATGTTATCTACTACACACTGTTTATATAACTTTATATGTGACCTTACAAAATAACTTGACAAACTAGCTTCAAAGTTATAATTACTTTTCAGAACATAAGCAATATTTTTACCTCCTTACCTCACACTTGATTCTACTAGGAAGTAAATTAGACTTTTAAGAATTATTGAAAGAAATGGAGTCTACCTATTGAAAATTACAAATACTGAGCATTGTATTTGTGGCAAGAACCATCTTTGCTCAAAGTATATTTTAGGAGAGATTCCAGAATTCAGGTAAATGTGTCAAAGAAATCAGTAAGCACAAAAAATAAGGAACCCACTGTGTGAGAACCTACACAAATGGAAAAAAAACAGGTTCAGGTCAACATACAAAGCTACAATATATAGCAAACAAAGTACCACAAATGTGTTCATCACAGTGTACCCGCTATTACAAAGCATAGTGCATACAAGCGGTACTTCAGACTTATCACAACAAATACAATATAACAATTAGTAATATATATTCATATCGCCGGCACAAGGGAATTCTTGAAAGCGGTGGAGCAGCTGTAGCAACAGACAGGACTGGAACCCGGTGATCCCAGTTTCGAAGAGAAACTCCTTCTTCAGTTGGCAATATAAGAGAAAACAGTAGCAGCCCCAGCCAAACCATATAATATAAACTCTTCCTGACCATGCGAAGCAGCCATACAGATAGGAACTGCCCTACCTCCTCCACCACACTATCAAGGCCTAACTGGATTCTTTTTAATGGACAGTAAGGAGAGAAAAGTTATATGCATCTTCCAAGTATCCATTTATATAAAATACTTAATATTTCTGGAAACAGAATGTACGGCTTAGTTAGTGATGCTGGATACTTTCTACCTGCTGGAGATATTCTTCACAGGCTCTCATAGAATTTCAGGCCCTCTTCCAGGCTGATGAATTTAGCATAAAAATAATATAAAGTCTCTCAAAAGCTCAGTCCTTTGCATGCTTACTTCACTGTTCAGTGTTCATGCTTACTCACATGTAAGTGTGAATAGAATTGCAACATTGATGCTCTTTGTGTACATGATGTTGGTTCTCCTGATGTTCTTTTGATCAAGAGGGCAAACTACCTAGAGGATTTCTAGACTAAAAAATGAGGTGGTGGTGGTGGTGGTGATGATAATAAATAAGTGGGGATAATAAGTAGCTGACACTTGTGGAATAATCAATATTTTCAAGACATTTTTGCTCAGCCTGTGAGGAACTGGGAGTTCTGAGCTGTTGTTTAGAACAGGAGCAGCTTGACCCCATACTGGAGAAGCAAGTTCCTTTGCAGCAGCAACCTTTGCCATGAGCTTGAATAGCTGGCTACACAACTGAATTCAAAGCCCTTAAAGAATTTCACAAGTGGCAGAATAGTTCTCCCTTCTATATAATTCATGGCCACCGAGTAGCTGGGAGTTAATACTCCCCCCCCCCAAAAAAACATTTATTAGGCACTACAGATACAAACCGTCTTAAAACATCCACATACAGTGGTACCTCTGGCTAAGAACTTAATTCGTTCTGGAGGTCCGTTCTTAACCTGAAACTGTTCTTAACCTGAAGCACTGTTGTATCTGAACAACAGAACTCGGGATTCTAAACTGCAAAGCTGCTGCGAAGGTGACGAAAACTTCCAGAAACGTGGAATTGGTTTGAAAGTAAAAAAAAAATACTTTATTGCAAGCATGCAATGATTGGTTTCTCAAATGACATAATTTGATTGGTTGTACTGTGTTGCAATGTATGATCTAAGGTATAAAATGGATTGACGATCTATGTTCTGGGCCAGCATTTTGGGAAACCTATGCTGAGTCACTTTCTTGCATGCTTGCAATAAAGTATTTTTTACTTTCAAACCAATTCCACATTTCCGGAAGTTTTCTTCACCTTCGCAGTTTAGAATCCTGCGTTCTGTTGTTTGGATACAACAGTACCACTTTAGCTAATAAGACCTCCCGCTGCCACCGCGCTGCCAGAGCACGATTTCTGTTCTCATCCTGAAGCAAAGTTCTTAACTTGAGGTACTATTTCTGGGTTAACGGAGTTTGTAACCTGACGCGTTTGTAACCCGAGATACCACTGTACAAAATTTTAACAAATATATACGAAGCAGCCATTTCAGATATATACTAACAGAAATGTATTAATACATAAATTCTGCCTCCTGGACTTAAGACACTGGCCATTCCTGCTTTAGGTCATGCACGGCTAGCCCAAGACAGTTTGCCGCCTGAGAGAGAGAGCAAGTGGCAGAGGTCCTTTGCCTGGTCATGCCAATTTGTATAATACTCAATCCTGCCAGCAAAGGTTTGTTAGTTTGTTTGTTTTTGCAGCTGAAGCAGAATATCCCACAACAGTCTACCATACACTCTGGCAATATAAATACAGCAATAATACATTTAACAATATGCTGCCCTTTCAAAAATCTCCTGCCTGAGACTGGTCACCTCACTCTCCCTTATGGTAGGGCTAGCCTTGAGGCTCCTTCCTACGGGACATCTACATCATTGTTAAGTGCAGTGATTTATAAATCTTTTCTGCTGCATAATGCTAACTAACAGGCTTTTCCAAATGTCCTCATTTGCCACACAGCAAATTGTATTTTGTTTGCTCAAAGGAAGTGTGGTTTGGGGGTTGTGGAAGCATGCTGGAAACATTTTTAAATTTCTTTTATAGACAAACTCATGAACCTCAATGAATAAGATCCCAGCGTCCTTGCCAGCAATTTTGTTATGAGTTCTGAAGCTCTGGAACTCATTAAAAAAAACACCCTACTGATGTATTAATCAGCAAACCTGGGTGATCCAGTATTTTACCACTGAAAGAATACGAAGTAGCTAATTTGTGTAATTATCACAGTTGATATTTCCAAATTGGCTACCATTCATCACACTAATGATGGCTGACACCAGCTGAAATAAGAGAACAGCATACAGCTGAACACAAATGGGAAGAGACAACTCATACCGATACACATGAGAGCAACTTCATCATTACAATTTCGGTTAACCAAATCTTTAGGGGTCTGTATTTTGTTCATGACTGCAAGACAGAAATATCTAGAGTGGGCTTTTTGCAATACTGCAGGACACAAAACAACATTTTTTCTTATACAGTGGTACCTCGCGTTACACACACCTCAGGTTACAAATGCTTCAAGTTACAAACTCTGCTAACCTGGAAGAGTTACCTTGAGTTGAGAACTTTGCCCCAGGATGAGAACAGAAAGCGTGTGTTGGCGGCGCAGAAGCAGCAAGAGGCCCCATTAGTGAAAGCACGCCTCTAGTTAAGAACAGTTTCAGGTTAAGAACGGACCTCTGGAACAAATTAAGTTCATAACTATAGGTACCACTTTAAAGCTGTCAAAATAAAATTTAAAATACTGTGGCCCGTAGATGGGATTTTCTCATCCAGTATGGTTTCTTTGAAAATCCATCACCCATCAGTAAAACTGCAGCTATGCACATATTTCAGTTATATAAAATTATCCTCAGAGAAAGGGGGTGGGAACCAGGAAGAATTGACATGGTCCACCTCTCCTTTGTTGAGTTTGGCAGAGTAGAGGGAGGAGCAAAATAGTTTTCAGACTGTTGGCTCAGGGCCCAGGGAACGGATGTCTGGCAGGCAGGAATAGCTACAGAATTCCCTCATTTATCTATCTCTTTGTGGTAATGTCCACATCGAACAGTAGATGGTCAACCATCTACCTGAGGCTTGAGACTTGAGACTTAGGTAGGAATGAGCTGTGAATATTTTCTGATCAGTAGCCCAAAATTTCTTTCAAGAGGCCTTAGTATCCAATTCATTGGGCACAAAAATTGTTGAACATGATGGCACCTATGCTATCATCACGTCAGAGGTAGATGAAAAATAAGAGAAACTGCAGAAAAAATTAGCGAGTGAGAGAGAGATCTTAATCTTCTACCTGTTACTCCCCCTAATGTTAAATACATCACATAACTACAGTTTTCCTTCGCTCCTTTGCTGTATGCAAGAGATGTTCGAGGGAGGATTAAGGTGTTAAAACCTTGCATGGGAAGGAAAGATTGAATTATGGTATCTCTTCCTAGCAAAGAGCTCCAGCAACTTGTATGGACAAAGAGGATAAGATGTCTATGAAGAAGAGCAACCATATACGAACATCCTTCAGAGCACCAGCACTGCTATGCCATTTGAAGGCTGCTATACGCAAAATATGGTCTGAAGCTCAACATCAAAAAAACCAAGATCATGGCCACTGGTTCAATCACCTCCTGGCAAATAGAAGGGGAAGAAATGGAGGCAGTGAAAGATTTTACTTTTTGGGTTCCATGATCACTGCAGATGGTGAAAGCAGTCACGAAATTAAAAGACGCCTGCTTCTTGGGAGAAAAGCAATGACAAACCTAGACAGCATCTTAAAAAGCAGAGACATCACCTTGCAGACAAAGGTTCGTATAGTTAAAGCTATGGTTTTCCCAGTAGTGATGTATGGAAGTGAGAGCTGTACCATAAAGAAGGCTGGTTGTCGAAGAATTGATGCTTTTGAATTATGGTGCTGGAGAAGAGTCTTGAGAGTCCCATGGACTGCAAGAAGATCAAACCTATCCATTCTTAAGGAAATCAGCCCTGAGTGCTCACTGGAAGGACAGATCCTAAAGCTGAGGCTTCAATACTTTGGCCACCTCCATGAGAAGAGAAGACTCCCTGGAAAAGACCCTGATGCTGGGAAAGATGGAGGGCACAAGGAGGAAGGGATGGCAGAGGACGAGATGGTTGGACAGTGTTCTTGAAGCTACCAACATAAGTTTGACCAAACTGCGGGAGGCAGTGGAAGGCAGGAGTGCCTGGCGTGCTCTGGGCCATGGGGTCACAAAGAGTCGGACACGACTAAACGACTAAACAACAACATATGTGGGTGGCGCTGTGGGTTAAACCACAGAGCCTAGGGCTTGCCGATCAGAAGGTCGGCGGTTCGAATCCTCGCGACAGGGTGAGCTCCTGTTGCTTGGTCCCTGCTTCTGCCAACCTAGCAGTTCGAAAGCACGTCAAAGTGCAAGTAGATAAATAGGCAGGAAGGTAAACAGCATTTCTGTGTGCTGCTCTGGTTCAGAAGTGGCTTAGTCATGCTGGCTGCCTCGGCCAATAACGCAAGATGAGTACCACAACCTGAGAGTCGTCCGCGACTGGACCTAGTGGTCAGGGGTCCGTTTATCTTTATACTGTACATTGTTTACCTTGGGAACAGTTTATTTGCCTAATAGTAGTGGGGTGGGGCAAGGAGATCCATTTTCATCTCCTTTGGTCACTGGTGGAAGGCAACACACAGAAGCTTGGACTGCTCATAGCATAGCAGTAGTTTACTGACAGCGTGCAAATATGAGGGTACTTGGAGAGAAGTTTGCTTATTGCTACCAACTCATATTGAACTAATGCAAGATCAAACCTGGGTTACAGATTGTGGTTAGTGAATAGAGAGCTTAACCATGAGAACTCCCAGTTTGAACTACATGCTATACCAAACATTGGCTCATCTTGGGACAGCAGTACAAAGGACTGATGTAAGCACTTACTATGTGAAATTATTACCATAGGAGAACTCTAGTCTTAATCACATTCATCTTCATATTAGCTTGTGGGGGGGAGGAGAAGAAATAGACTGTACTAAATATAACAGCAGCTGTGATTTATAGTACAAATAATATGTCACACTACAGAAAGAACAGGTGAATAAATTCTAAAATGTCTGTTTTGCTTTAATTTACTTGCAGTGATTCGAGCAAAAATTTCCAGTGAAAAAGTGATCGCATCAACTGAAGACCCTCTTCATACTCACAAAATGATTCGATATGAAATCAAACAAATAAAGGTACAAGAAAAAAACTAGTTTATCATGATACTTAAATACCATTGAATACTACTACTACTACTACTAGTAGTAGTAGTCAGTTTTATACTCAATTTCCAATGTATACATAAGGGTGCAATACATACTGCATATCTGGGCATAAATTCTGTTGAACTTCTGATCAGACATATATAAGATTGTGCTGTAACATAATTTTATAGCTTCTGAAGTAAACATGTCTGATCCATGTTTAGGAGAAATATTTTTTTGTAGTGGAAGTTGTATTAGAAAACAACTAATGCAAAATCATAATTATAAGTACTTGTCTTAGAAACAAGATTCAGGACAGATTCAAACACTTTGATTTGCAGATTCTTGGAAACTAACTGGTAGCCAGTGCAGCTATGCCAGAATTGGGGTTATATGTCCCATCCTGCCCCAGTCAACAAGCTGGCTTCCAAATTCTGCACCATCTGCTTTTTGAACAGTCTTCAAAGGCAGCTCAACATACAACACATTACAAGAGTCCTGCCAAGATGTTACCAGAACATCAACAACAGTAGTTATATATATAGATTTATGGTATCAGATTCATTTTATACCACCATTGGTGGGTGCTTGAGAAAGCCTAGGATGAGATATTCCCCAATTATTTGGTTTAGGAACCTGAGGGTTACAATGGTTGATTCAGACTTTATGGGATTATACATTAAGAGTGGACACTGCATGGGTTTAGATGGTTCTTATGCATACTCTTGGCAGACAAAGCCTAAATGGACTTGGTCCTGTATACCTGAAGGAGCGTCTCCACCCCCACCGGTCAGCCTGGACATTGAGATCCACCGCCGAGGGCCTTCTGGCAGTTCCCTCATTGTGAGAAGTGAGGTTACAGGGAACCAGGCAGAGGGCCTTTTCGGTAGTGGCACCCACCCTGTGGAATGCCCTCCCATCAGATGTCAATGAAATAAGCAGATATCCTATTTTTAAAAGACATCTGAAGGCAGCCCTGTTTAGGGAAGTTTTTAATATTTAATGCTATACTGTTTTTAACACTCGATTGGGAGCCACCCAGAGTGGCTGGGGAAACTCAGCCAGATGGGCGGGGTATAAATAATAAGATTATTATTATGAAAAAGAAAATATGTATGATGGAAAGAGAATCTGTCTAATCCACATTTGCCTCTAATGTCAATGTCAGCAATAAGTGTAAAGGTGTCATTTGATTTTGATAATGAGTAGTCTGTAGAGCCAATATTCTGGTTCACCTGAAAGGTCAGGGTTGCAAGCCTGATGATGCTCTTAGATCCAGCATTGTTCCTTGATACTCAGGTTGGGTCCACATCCAGAGGAACCTTTCATCAGCTTCAGCAGGTTCTCCAGCTGCATCCTTTCTTTCTCTTTTGCAAGTGGTAGGAAGAAAACTTGGGGGGGGGGAGATCCCATTGAACACAGAATAGAACATATTTCATGGTGAGCCGGCAGTAGAGAAGCCTTTTCCACCTGCATTGCATCTGGGGAATTCCATTTAGGGCAGTTATGAGGCTGGAGGAGCCTTGTGGTTACGATATTTGCAAGACCAATTCCTCCCGTATCTGCGCTGACTTCAACACGTGCTTAGTGACAGTTTGTACTGGCAAACACTTAAGCACCCACCTATCACATTTGCTTGGATGAGTTCAGCAGAGAGCACTGCTACTGATGAACACATTTTATTAGAAAAAAAATCAAGATACATAAACTTTTGAGTGGAAGATCAAAATTTGTGCTTTGACTTAAATGGTACTGTAAAGACACAGCTGTCTGTATTTATAGACCTGAGACATTCCTTTATAGTTTCCATCCCTTGTAAGTGGTAATAAAATATAAATGTGTGAAGATAAGACTAGATAATTTTTTTAAAAAAGTAAACTTCGTTTGGGTAGATAAAATTCACTTGTGCTATGTTGCAATGGTTGGCCTAAATGTAGATCTGTTGCTATGTTTTTTAAAGAAACCTTTCTGTTCAGCATGTTAAACTTTAGCCACAAACTTTTCAGCAATATTTTGAATTTATAGCTGTTTACAGTTGTCAACACTTAACACAATATAATAATGGGAATTCATTTACAGTTGCATTTCATTAATAGTAAATGATGGAAGTCATTTAGAAGGTGCATGTCATGATTTCCTTTCAAAAATAATATACATGGGCTTTTTGTGTGCATTGTTTAAGTCTTTAAGAAAGAATTATGTCATTCAGGGGTTGGCAACATGGTGCCTTCCACATGTCTTTGGACTATAATTTGATCATCCCCAGCTGGTAGGCTCAATTGTTGAAAAAGATGGAATTTGCAGTTCTAGTAACTTGCCTGAATACTTTTCATGTGAGCATTGGACAACAGGAAACTAAAATAATACTATCTAGAACAGAGTCTCAGCATATAAGAAGGTCAAAACTGAATGTGTCACTTTTCTGAAAGTCATACTAAAAACAGGGCTTAATACAACACTAGAACTTGGCCTTACACAACTGTCAGGCTAATCAAGCAAATATTTGTGTGAAAATAATTTATGTTGGACATTGTTGTGGTTTATTCATGGTTCTGTTGCTATGCAAAGTAGAATTTCTAAACTGTATGACT
This sequence comes from Zootoca vivipara, assembly GCF_965207765.1. Classification (NCBI taxonomy): domain Eukaryota; kingdom Metazoa; phylum Chordata; class Lepidosauria; order Squamata; family Lacertidae; genus Zootoca; species Zootoca vivipara. The sequence goes on along the minus strand of NC_142584.1, from coordinate 75,350,870 downwards.
AAACATTTAACTGCAGCCTTGGCTAATGGCTTGATTAGCCTCCAATTTATAACTGAGGAGCAAGCTAGAGGGAAGAAGTTCCTACTCTGCTCTCTTCTGTAAGCCCTGCCCTAGCCCTCCCAGAGTGGGAGTGCCAACATGAATAAAATATTGTGGGGGCCCCAGGTAAGCCCTTCTCCGGATAAGTGATTACATGATGTGGCACACACACACAATTTGAATGGGAATACCCATGAACTTTACGGAGGCATAGTCCCCTCAAATATTCCCACAGCCCCTAGGAGTTGGCTCCTATGTCCCAGAGGACTACCCTGTGGACAGGAGGTTGTACATACTGGCTAGTCAAGCCACTAAGCTGGACAATCTTACCTAGCTGTACTGGCACCCACCATACCAGCAAGGTATCAATTTTAACCTCACAAAAAAAAAATCTTAGGCACAACACTTTTTCCTTCCTTTTTCCTAATGCAGATGTTCAAAGGATTTGAAAAGTTGAAAGATGTTCAATATGTCTTCACACCTTTTGATTCCTCTCTCTGTGGGGTGAAATTAGAAGCTAACAACAAGAAGCAATATCTCCTTACAGGTACAGTACATAGAAGCCAAGGCAGTACACAAAATATATATTACAGTACCATGGGAATCAAGAGCTTATTGTGCTATTTAACAGTATAAATACTGGAGCCCATATAAAGCCAAAGTTCGGGTTGTGCTGCTGTGGATAACTGCTTGCTTAAGTAACATGATACCAAAGGGAGGAATTAAAACATTGCGCTCCTGTGGTTGTTCCATCAGTGCAAGCATTTCTGCTTGGCAGACAGCATGAACCCTCTTCCCTTCTACCTGCTTTTATGGGAATTCTCCTGACTCTCCAGAGTGGATCTGGGGAAGCCATAGTGGGATGAGAGGGTAGGAAAAGCCCCCTTGCGCTGGCTTCCAATAGCATGCAGAATTAGTTGAATCTGGGCCAATAGGTCCCTGCACCACCACCCAACCAGCAGATTGGGCTAATTGGGGCAATAGAATAGGTAGCAGTGGGCTTAGGATGGGAAGTTCTGTTGCACTTGCCTGCACATGCAGTGATTTAGTTGGATACAACCTAGAGACATTTCTGTTACAATTGTACCCCTTGTTTTAATTCAAAAAAGTTGTCATTTTAGCCATTTCAGATATGGAGACAAATTTGTAAACTACAGTACTAAATGAAATTTTAAAACTCAAAAAAGTCTGAACTGTTCCATTACCTCCAATAGTGGCTATCCCCATGTCCGGGCCTGTGCAAGAGGGAGGCAGCCAGGTACACTTGCCCCATGCCTTGGAGGAGTAACCCAGCAGAATTGGCTTGGTTCAGCCCCAAACAAATTGTGCTGTATTGCTTTTATTGTAATGTATTCAGTACTTAGTTGTTTGATGCCCTGGGCATCTAAGAGAGGATAGAAATTTAAATAAACAACAACAATAAAAAAACAATATCTTGGAGGGGACTCAGGATGGGTCAGTGTTATTCCATTTAATGGTGGGGTTACACAGCAACATTTCATTGCAGGCTCCATTTATTTATTCATTACTAGCTGGCCCAGCCATGCGTTGCTGTGGGTTTTTGTGTTAAATGGACCTTCAGAGTCTCCATTTAGAGTCCCCTCACCTGCCCTGTCCCAATCCTGACTCCCCTACTGTAAGTTTCAAAAATAAAACTCCCCCCCATGCGTGTTCCTGAAAATGTCCCCACCCCCCACTGCTTTGGCTGTCTCAGGGTCCTACCTCCCCACCATGGCTATGTGTTTCCCCCCTCCCTTTGTTGTGCCGCATCTCTGTGAGCCCCCCCCCCCGTTGTGCCTCATCCCTGTGATTCCCCCACCCTGTGAAAGGCCCTATTCTGTTTGTTTTTGCCTGTGGCCTACTGAATGGTGCGGCCTACTCAGTTTTCCCTGCTTGGCAATGCTGCGGCTTATTGAAAAAGCTGGGCCTTGTTGCTGCAAAAGGACTGTTTTCAGTTGGTTGCTGTGGAATTTTGTGATGTCATCTGGTGGCGCAGCTTTGGAGGCGGCAGCGTGCAATCTGCCTTTCTATTGGATGCTGCTGGAGTCTTCAGAGCTTCTGGTGGTGACGTCTAATTTGGGTGCCACTTTTTGTGTTTAGGTGTGAAAGGTGTGGGGTTTTTTGGGGGGGAATTATGCCAGATCCCTCCCTGATGGGCATGGAACGTTGTGGCAAAATTTGTTACATTACGGTTCAGCAGTTATGGAGAAAGGCTGTGACCGCCGCACGCGCAATGCCTACATTTATATAGAGAGAGATGGGGGAAAAAATTGCTTCAGCAAATCTCAGGGTGACATTCACAAGTAACTGAAGTTAAAAAGTAAACCTTTCATTGATGTGGATTGTATCTTTAGTGTTTCGGAATGCAATTCTGAATCCTGTGTTTTGATGTTTACCCCAATGCAGGACAGATTTTAGATGATGGTAAAGTTCTTATCCATTTGTGCAATTACATTGAACCATGGGATGACCTTACCTTCTCTCAAAAGAAAAGTCTAAATCAGAAATATCAAATGGGCTGTGGTTGCAAAGTAAGTATACCTCATCCATTGAAGAATCATTGCTCTATAGCACAAGAAAGGTTGAGCAAGGCAATCTCTTTGAGTATTTGTTTGAACTCATAAACACAGGCAGCAAACAAGGCGCCCGCCAGCTGTTGTTGGGACTACAATTCCCATCAGCCCCAACCAGCTTGGCCCATAGCTGTCAACTTTCCCCCTTTTTTAAAGGGAAATTCCCTTATTCCGAATAGGATTTCTCACGAGAAAAGGGAAAAGTTGACAGCTATGGCTTGGTCAGTGATCAGGAGGGATGGAGGATGTCATCAAACAACATGTGAGAAACCTATGTTGGCTACCCTGGAATTAGCCTTCTTTGGCCTGCCTTTTCTCATTAAAACTAATATGGGATGCAATCTAACCTGAAGGAAAGTATACACACTTGTGTGTTACACTTTCCCACATCAAGCTGCCTTGGCTTGGGTGATTCATAAAAATGGTGCATGCACTCAAGGCTGGTTCCTGTATTTCATGTGCATAATGTAGAAATTTGTCCTTAAGATACATGTGCAACATCAATACAAACTTTATGACTCTAAGGGTCAGACTACATGTTAAGCTTAAGGTGAAATGTGCAGCTAAATTTCTTGTTTTTTACAATCTTAGGGGGCTTTGCTGCCTTTAGCCCTTCCCTCCCCATTTACAACTCACCCCATCCCACCTCCTGTGTGACTAGTAAAGGGTTAGCTGCTGTTATTGTTTTTAAGTACCTGTTGTCACTAATGGGACCTTTTGTGTAGCCACACATCAATTTTGGGAGGGTGTCTGTGGCTAGGAAAGAAGGGAAAGCAAGAGACATAGGGCTTATTCACATTTACTTTTCCTTCACTCTTTCCAGGCACTGCCCACACTTTAAAGGTCTATGTCTGAGCACCCGTTTTTCCCCCTGTGGAGCTTTCCCTGAAAAAATCCACTCTTTAAAGCTCAACTGGAGCAAATGGCAATTTGCAGGACATCTGAATTGATGTTTGCTCTGATTGAGTGCTAAAGAGTGGGTTTTTCACAGGGAAAGCTCCAAGTAAAAAACAAACAAACCCCCACACACTCGGACAAGGAGCTTTTAAGTGCAGCCTTAACCTGGAAAGAGCTGAGCAATAGGTAAGTGTGGATAAGGTCATAGCAGCATATCATTAACAGAACATAATCTGTAGTTTGACCATAAGAACAACTTGCGGAAATATTGTTTTTATGATGTTTTGAAAAGTTTTTAATTTACAGTATTTCACTTCAGTGTAATAATTTGGGTACCAGTTCCTTTGCAGATATGGGTAGAATTGTACGCACTGGCAAAGTATTTGTAAAAATGGGATATTAATGTGCTTTTCCATGTTTAGATTTCTGCCTGCTACATGGTACCCTGCTCCATCTCTACACCAAATGAATGTTTGTGGACAGATTGGCTGATAGAGCGGAAGCTGTATGGTCATCAAGCAAAGCATTACGCCTGTATCAAACGCAGTGATGGAACATGCAGTTGGTATCGTGGTGGCCCTCCTCCAGAAAAAGACTTTGTTGACATCAGTGAACCATGAATCATGTAATTTCTTTCAAAGCCCCAGGGGGTTAAATCCATCCAACGCTGTGCGCTCACTGCTGCTTTGAACTTCCAACAACTGTCTCTTGCTTAGAAACAAAAGCAAATTGTGCTGTGCAAATAAAGTACAGAGGTTGTAGAATTGGCATCCAGTCAAGAAGAGAAATGAATCTCCTGGAGGTAGCACTCCTTGGTAAAACTTTAGAGAGCAACTATGTGGAAGCACTTCTTTGTTCTTTAATAATAATAATAGCAATAGTAATAACAACAATAATTCTGTTTTTGAAATCAAAATGAATGTAACCATATAAAACAAGATTCATCAAAATTTGGACTCCTGATAATAGGATGAGTTTACCCTGTTTTATTCCAAAATAGTACTTCTGGGAAAAAATGGAGTAGCATGATGAGACATAAGAGCTTGGACAGTATGTATATTATTATAGTCTGCTGTAAAAAGTCTGATGAAAGATTATTTTTCCCTTTTTAGATTATTCAAGTTAAATGTTTTGTGAGTGCCATTTAAAATGTTCTACTTCACTCTTCTGTATGCTACTTACTATGCCTCATCTAGCCTTATCTCTGTCTTGAAGGATTTGTTCATAACTATAACACATATTTGATAATCAAAACAGATCCAGTGTAGCAGTCCAATCAATTGGAATATACTCTAAAACAGAAACTAAGGCTGATTATTGTATTACACAAGTATTATTACATTCACACCCCCTGAATGAACACCATGACATTATCAGGCCAAGTAAACCCAACTTCATACATCTTAGAAAAAGACATTTTTCCCCCTTCAAGTGGTTTGAGATGTATGTGGTTCTCAAGTCTTGCTAACTTATGCACAAACAAGCAAAATGAAGGGAGCAAAACTTGGACAAAAGAGAAAGATGCACGAATTGATCCCAAGGGCATGGAATGCAAGTACCTCTTGAAGTATTGTAGGGCATTTCCAGAGGAGGCTTGATAGAGTTTGAGAACCTTGAGCTTACTGTAGACTGAAACACAAAGCTAGGATGATATGCTGTGGGCTCACACATGGGGTGAAAGTATCATGATCATCACTACTTCAATAATTATAGATGTCCTGATGCAGTGCCTGGAACTTAAGTATTTTGAAATATGGTGGGACAAATCAAGGACAGCTCAGGTATAATGGCCTCTACTCAGTATGCAATTTCCTGGTTTCTTCATGCAAAATAGTACTACATTCATAGAATCTTAGAACTGTAAGGATTCCCGAGAGTCATCTAGTCCAGCCCCTTCCAATGCAGTAATCTCAATTAAAGCATCCATGACAGGTGGCCATACAACCTCTGCTTAAAACCTCCAATGAAAGAGTATCCACAGCCTCCTGAGGTAGTCTGTTTCACTGTAGAACAGCTCTTACCGTCAGAAAGTTCTTCCTGGTGTTTAGCCAGAATCTCTTCTCTTGTAACTTGAAGCAACTGGTTTGGGTCCTAACTTCTGGAGCAGGAGATTAAAGAGGTGCTAACCTTCCAATGATATCCCTTGATGGTGATATGGCCACTGACCTGCTTGTAGTTCCTAATTATTGATACCTATTTTCTCACCGTTTTACAGAAGAATTTGCACAGGCTGCAGCTCAGTAATACAACGTCTGCCTTGCATGCAAAAGGCCCCAGGTTCAATCCCCAGCATCCAGAGGCAGCTAAGCAAAGGCTCCTGCATGATACAGTGCAGAGATGTTACCAGCCAGAGTACACAACGCTGAGCTAGATGGACCAATGGTCTGATTCAGTATAAAACAACTTCCTATGACCTATGAATTCACCCCAGCTCATAAATTTGCTTATATCGATACACCATAAAAGAGGAAGCAGGAACAGTGTTCTCCCTTGACCATGAGCATCTCTGACTATTTCATAATCCAGTGGAGATGCCACTGTTCTCCACCTGTTTTGAAAACTGCATTATGAGGCAGTGGGACAGTTCCATATGTTGCAGCCCCAGGCACCTTTTAGGATACAATAGGACTTGCTACTCAGCATGTTTCTATATGATCCTAAGCATGTTTACTATGAAGAATATCTACTTCCTAAAACAATGCTTAAACAGCTGAATATGCTATAGTTTTTGCAGAATGTAGAAGCCAACTTTTTTGTTGTTGTACCACAACAATTCCCAGAATGTGACTCCATAAAAAATATATATTGTAGCACAAGTTTTTATTCTAAGTCCTTTGACATTGAAACATTGGCTTCAATAAGCGTATAAATCACATTATTAGTTCTGGAAAAAATATCTTTCATTTTCCAAAATGGATTTTTGATCAACATTTATATATGGTTTTTTGTGTGAAACAAGTTATTCAGTGTAAGACTAAATATAGCAAGCATATTCTACTGTATCATGCATGTGACTTTTTAATCCCATAAATTACATAGTAGATAGCAGGTACTTCAAAGCAAGTACCTACAAAGCAAGTGCCTACCTAATGTAATTTCCTTGAAAAATAAATCCCAGCGTTCCCTCATCTATTATTTCAATCTGCAGCATGGGTCAATTTGTAACTGCTGATTTTCTTAGGTAAATGTGAAAATACATCAAGGAAATTGCTAAGCTTTTATCCAAGCAGCAATAAGCATTTAAAACTAAAACATGCTAATTTTTTAAAAGCCATCTACTGAAGCAGATAAGAGTGCTATTTTTGTGCAGTTGCAGTTTACTGCTTTTTAGAAGGAAAACAGAACCCAAGAGTTTTCTAAAGGAATACAAGTATATCCGATTGACCAGCTTCAAACTTAGAGCATCAGAATACTCTGGTATAAAATTCTGAACAGCAAGTTGTTGAGGGAAAGGGAACTGTGAGAAACTCTTGAAACATCATCCAAAAAATCTGCCTAGACAACATCTCTAAGTACTGTGGTTTGGCTCCAACACTACTAGTGACAATCCTCTCTCCCTCTCTTTGGATCATCTCACAACAGCAGCTAAGCTTTTCACAGAAACTGCAAAATCTATCTGTCATTCTGCATCAGCTGTTTTCCAAGTCACTGCCTTTACAAAGTCTCCCTCAGAGAAAAAGAATCACAACAGGAAGAATCTCCAAATTTGCAGTCATCACTGCTTATGTGAAATGTCCATAATAAGAGAATACATGTGCAGATGAAGAACCATGGCCATGTTTATATTCATATATCATACATAATATTAATCAGACATTTTATCAGCCAGCAAAATAATTTTATTGAGATATCATGACTTTGTGGTATTGGTATAGAAAAGAGGGCACACATTCTTTTACTATGTTGTAGGTTAATATTTCAAACTCAGGAATGTCAGGTAAACATCAGAAAACCAAATTCAACTAGCATTGCAATCCTGAACACATAATGCAATCCTATGTATGTCTATGCAGAAGTAAGCCACACTATGCTCAGAGGGACTTAAAGGTAAAGGTAAAGGGACCCCTGACCATTAGGTCCACTCACAGACGACTCTGGGGTTGCGGCGCTCATCTCGCAGCGTACAGCTTCCAGGTCATGTGGCCAGCATGAGCTTCTGGCCAACCAGAGCAGCGCACGGAAACGTCGTTTACCTTCCCGCCAGAGTGGTACCTATTTATCTACCTGCACTTTGGCGTGCTTTCGAACTGCTAGGTTGGCAGGAGCTGAGACCGAGCAACGGGAACTCACTCCATTGCAGGGATTCGAACCGCCAACCTTCTGATCGGCAAGCCCTAGGCTCTGTGGTTTAGACCACAGCGCCACCCGCGTCCCATCAGAGGGACTTACTCATAGGTAAATATGTATTAGAATGCATTTTTACTGGGAAGTTGCACTGAATTTAAGGAGCCATACTTCCAAGTAAACATATCTAGGACTGTGCTGCAAATCACTTTTTATGGTGTAGAATTTTTTTTAAGGCCCTCGTTGTTTAGTAATAAAATATTTTGAATCAATAGAAAAGGCTAGGCATATTCTGTCATGTACTTTTTTAAGCAGAGGATCTAATTTAGAAATTAATTCCTTCAAATGCAAGTTTCTAGCCCATATGCTGTTGGGAAACACCCAGGCATGTAATCTACAGTGTAATACTATCCAGAAGTCCTATTAAATTCAATGGGCCTTACTCCTAGGTAAGTGAGATTAGGCTTGCAGCCTTAGGAGCTTCAAGAATACAGTACTTGTATTACCTATTGTTAACTAGAAATTTCTGGCTTTAGCAGAGGATTTTCCAAAGCCTACCTCATTTGCTTGTAAGACAAGTGAAAGACATGCTAAGAATACAAATTAGAGAAGCTAGCAATCTTTCCAACACAGCCCAAATTCCAAGGAGATTCCGATTAAATATATGGCATACAAAGGGCAAGACATGTGCTCCTAAACATTCAGGATCATGTATTTGTCATTTATATTTCGGAGCAAACACCACAGTAACAGAGTGTATCTGTAAAGTGCTCCTCATTCTGCTTCTCTTGTACTCTTTGAAAAAAAATACCATCACTGAATCTGCCAGAGCTGGAGGAGGAAAAAAAACCCAAGCACTTGCAGTATGAAATGGTGTTTCAACTACCGACACAGCAAATTTTGTATTTTCTAGTTTGTGATTCCTGTACTGTACATTTAACAATTTAACATTTAACAATGCTACTCTTCCGGTGCATAGCAACTATTCTATAGCAGGGTTTTCAGAATAGTACCACCTGATGCCAACACAGACTGTTCTCTATCCTAAAGTCAACAATGACTTCCTCAAACTACAATTCAGCTCAGTAGTCCTACTGTGGTTAGTGTACCACAGCTCTCTGGCAGGCATGATGAACCATAGACTTCCTTCCATCAATGGAACTGGGCAAGGATCATCCTCACAGTTGTGTTGCAATTCAGAGGTCCACAGACTTCTTTGGATGATCCCCATGCTTGTCTCCAGCTTCTAGGTTGGGCGGAAAGTTGGGACTTGCTTACAGAAGTACAGTGCCAAACAAGCCCCAGCTTTCCACTCCTGAACTGAAAAAGGACAGTGGGTGTTTGTTGTTGTTTTTGCTGGTGCACTTGAAAAGCTCAACAAAACAAGTTCAGAGCTGGGGTGGCGGTGGCAGCAATTGTCCCTGCAATTGCACAAGGTTCCCAAGGCTTCCTAGCTGTGCAGGATCACCCCACCCCTCTTCAATCTGGGGAACGGGGCTTGGGCTTCCTCTGCAGCACAATCAGGAACAAATTTCCTCTTCCCAGCTCCAAACTTGGAGGTATGGAAGAGAGTGGGTGATTTTCCTGGTGTTGCACTGAGTTTCAGATGCAAGTCTGAACACTCTCCTGGTGGCTACTAATTTTTGGTTGCTTAGGTCCACCCAATTTTTTGTTTTTTTCCTGCCCAGCAGTGGTTTTCTTTCGTTATCTCAACTAAGACGGGATGGGGAAAGATTTCTCCCAGAATGAGACTCTCATCCTAAAATATCCTTCCTACTCACATTAAACCACTACATATATTGGTCTAGAGAAATAAGAGGATGTGGGAAGCCACTCCAGGCTTACTTTCCGGTAGTCCATTATTTTATCACGTACTAGATGGCATATTTGAAAGTGAGAGGAGAAATGCTTGTTAGTATAAAGCTGAACATGTGTATAATCACAAAAACCAATTGTTAACAGCAATCCATGAATCAAATGCACTCAAAAACCACAACAGCCTTTGAGGATGAGTCAGTGACAGCTACGTTGAATTCTTCTCCGGAAAGTACATCTTTCATTTCAGTGTTTGTAATGGTTTATTTTTAAAGTCTGTTAAATAATGTTTCCCCCATTTTCAGAACTTTAGATATTTCAGCTGGGTAGTTAACCAAGTTAAGGTCTGTTGGATGAAACGAACTTTTAAGTAGCATTTGATATCAAGTAACAGCTGGTGGGCAGAGCTATAATGTGAGTCATGCTTTATTATAGCTCCTTTCCCTACTACATAGAATCAACTGGTATTTATGTTTGTTATTCACACCTACCATTTCCTTGTGATTGGGATAAAAGGTTTGCTCAATTAAAGGGAACTTCTCTGGTCCCAAGGTTCTGTAGATGGACACCAACTGAGCAAACTGCAAAAGAAAATAAACAGAATTCTAAGCTCAAAGTGCAGGCTGTACCAAAATTACTTCAGCACTGTTATTCAGCACCATAATTACTATCTATCAAAAATTCAAGAGTCTGTTAAAAGATTCCTTCTAGTTTACCATATTCTTTATTACCCACCTACAGAAAAAGAATGCATAAAAAGTAAAACGTGCAAGTGCAAATGATGGAGAAAATAGTAATTTCATAAACCTGTATTGTTTTGGCGATTCCACTTTCTTTTGAGCCTATGGCCTAGCTAAACTGAAAAAGCCTGTGCCTACTTTTTACAGTACAGAACAAGCTTCTTTTAGGTATTGTATTTAGCGGATGTTTGTTTTGGAACACTGAAAAGAATAAACTGATAGACTCCATGGTGACCGCTATATGCATGAAAAGAGAATCAGCTAGGCATGGCAATTATGCTTAATTTTGAATTGGGTATTTGGGGTCACGAAGAGTCTGACACGACTAAACGGCTAAACAACAACAATTTGGCATTGCTCATCTGACACACTTCTGCACAGATTTTATACAGTGCAGCTCATCTACATTGGCTCCCAGTACGTTTCCGAGCACAATTCGAAGTGTCGGTGCTGACCTTTAAAGCCCTAAATGGCCTCGGTCCAGTATACCTGAAGGAGCGTCTCCACCCCCATTGTTCTGCCCAGACACTGAGGTCCAGTACTGAGGGCCTTCTGGCGGTTCCCTCCCTGCGAGAAGCCAAGTTGCAGGGAACCAGGCAGAGGGCCTTCTCGGTGGTGGAGCCCACCCTGTGGAACGCCCTCCCATCAGATGTCAAAGAGAAAAACAGCTACCAGATTTTTAGAAGACATCTGAAGGCAGCCCTGTTTAGGGAGGCTTTTAATGTTTAATCGATTATTTTATTTTATTTTTCTGTTGGAAGCCGCCCAGAGTGGCTGGGAAACCCAGCCAGATGGGCGGGGTATAAATAAGAAATTATTATTATTATTATTATTATCATCATCATCATCATCCTAACGGGGCTCCCTGTCAGACAGTGCTGCTTACCATGGAACAATTGGAAGCTCACTTTAACTTCCCAATGTTCAGGTGTGGGGCAGCTGGGCATGCTTGGGTGGGAATGGCATCATAGGCCAAACCAGGACCCATGCTGCACCTAATTTCTCACCCCAGTGCAGAATTTAGAATCAGGGTTCCAAATAGGAGAATTTCAGTGCATTTTCCCTATGGGATTATTTTATAAGATTGCAAAACCACCAGCCATTCAACAGGTTTTTAAGGCAATTCTCATACACGTCACACCTAAGAAGGAGAACTTAATTCCATATGCCTTCAGTCTTCAAACTATGACATCTCAGTTGCAACAACAACATCCTTGACTCAGTCTTATAATCACAGCAGCTATCTTTGTGGGACTTCTCTCAGCAGAATCAACAGCCCTTCAGAGCCACAGCAACATTGGAGCTGAGTATCATGCTGTGCTCAAATCACACACTTAATTCTCCATTAACAAAAATGTTGAGCCTTCAACAGACAATTTTCTGTTGCCGCCACTCCACATAGTTCAGCTGGATGCACAATGACACAAAACATGAATGATAAGCATAAGTTAAAGATTTGTAACTTCAACAAATTAGCAGGAAGAAACAGCACAAGCAATTTAGGACTCTGAATCAATTTTAAATATGGCATAGTCCACGAAATAGTGGGAAACTAGAATGAGAAGATCTCCTCAAGCTACTAACTAGTGTTTCAAGTCCCCTCTGGACCTATTTTCATTTCAACTGTACGTATGGTAATAAAGAAAAAACAACACATATCAATTGGGAGAATGTTATGGTAATTGTGTTTTACCTGGTAACTAAACATATGACGTTTATAAGAAATAACAATAAAGAACATATACCAGTAACATCTATGCTTATACTTTAGAAAATTTCTAGCACAAGACATTTTAAAACATCTGTTCTTTGATCAAAAAAGAAAATGAGTGTGATTCATTTGAATATTATTCAGTTCGAGTGATGTTATCTATGTGATTTGTTTCTAAGTGTAAAAATAACAGGGAAGAAAAATGGGGCAGTGGGGAGGGGAAATTAAACATCTTTGGTTCTGTTTGCAGCCATCTATCTACTTTTTCTTTGGGGAAATGGATCACTGTCTGTGATTCTATGATGTGCAAGGATGACTGTGCTTGATAGTTCAATGCCTTCATAGATTTTACTGCGAGAATTCTTGTTCTTAGTGCATTTTCTTTGTATTGCTAGCACTTTGTATTCTTACCTTTCTCATATAAAAGCTGTCTTTTCATCTATTAAAGAGCTTTTCTCGATTGAGGGGAAGGGATTGTCAGCTGAAATCTTTATGTGTGCCACCAATGCTTTGTACAGATAATAGTAAGCACTTGGCAAGAGAGCTCTTTCATTTTATAATAAAAGAATGTGCAAGATGTATTTTGTTATCCTAAGAGTGGAACATTGTAGCTTTGAGTGAAATCCCTAGGTATAGGGTACACTGAATGCTAATGCTGTAATTAGAGACTTAGATAACAACAGTTTTACTATTTTAGTTTTATTCACATGTATTCAAATGTAAGCATGTGCCATGAAACAGAATAGGACATTTCTCTCTCTAATGTACAGCATTTAAAATAATTACACCTAAATGGGAAATGGGCTCATGTCTTGCTTCCACACACAAAATGAGCACAGAACTTTCCAAGGGCGTCTCTCTCAGACTGCTGCAGGAGGAGGGAGGAAGAGAGAGCAAATAGCAGAACTGCAGTTGCAGCTTCAATCTGAGTGGGAAGCTGTACTAAGAGGAGCTCTTCCCCTCTTCACTCCTTTCAAGTACAAAAAGAGAGTGCAGACCGAACTTGGGAATCCCTTATGGGAGGACTGCCTCTGGTCCTGGAAGCAGCAGACAGCAATCATATAATTCCTCTCTATCCACCTTCTCCGTACCATGAATAATATCATTACATGTTTATCATGTTCCTCCTTAGTTGCTTCCCCCTGGCTCCCAACAAAACAGTTGCCAACATTTTAACCTTTTCCTGTAGAGGTGTTGCTCCAGCTCCCTGATCATTTTGGCTACTCTTTTTAGGTTATATGTGAACCCCTTCTCAATCATTATCTTGGTGAGATACCCAGCGAGCACTTAGGGTTTTTGAATAAAATGAGCTTACTGCTCATTTTATTTCTTTTTCTTTTTGGGCATTCCATAAGTTTTGTGTTGACTGAAGTTCTGTTGATCTGAAAGGTGCTTCTTTCCTAAAATTTTTTTAGATTGTATTGAGATTACTGGAGTTATTCTACAGTATATGCTCTCTCAGTTCTGTTAATGCGGCTTGGTATGTTCTATTCCTTATCCCAGGGTCTGGTGAGAGTGGTATCCATGGATTAAGAATATGCATTATTTATTATCTAGGGCCAGGGTAGGAACATGTGGCCCTTCAGATATTGGACTCCATCTCCCATAGGCCTCAACAGGCATAGCCAATGTTCAGGGGTGATGGAAGTTAGACCATAGCATCTGTAGGACCACATATTCCCCATAATTGCTCTAGGGTATTTTGGAGTTGACAGATCATTTGTCATTTTCACAGTCGATGTTGCTCTGGGCACCAGAAAATATCCATTTCACAGAAGAAAAATGGTTGATGCTTGGACACCCCCCCCCAAAAAAAAAAACCCAGACAGAAAGCAAAGATCCCTACCAAAAAAGAGACCCAGGTTGAAATCTTCACTCGTGTATGAAGCTTATAATGGGCTAATCACTATCTCTAAGCTTAAAGGTAAAGGTAAAGGACCTGTGACATGAATGACTCTGGGGTTGCAGCGCTCATCTTGCTTAACTGGCCAAGGGAGCTGATGTTTGTCGCGACAGTTATTCTGGGTCATGTGGCCAGCATGACTAAGCCGCTTCTGGCAAAACCAGAGCAGCACACGGAAACGCCGTTTACCTTCCCGCCAGAGCGATACCTATTTATCTACTTGCACTTTGACGTGCTTTCGAACTGCTAGGTTGGCAGGAGCAGGGACCAAGCAACAGGATCTCACCCCATCACAGGCATTTGAACCACCAACCTTCTGATCGGCAAGCCCTAGGCTCAGTGGTTTAGACCACAGCGCCACCGGCGTCCCAGTGATCTCTAAGCTTAACAGACCTCAAAGGGTTATTGCAAGGATAGGATGGTGGTTGGGGGTGGAGACCACTTGGAGCTCCTGTGAGAAAAGGTGGGGTATAAATAAATAAATGCATTTTAAAGAGCCAAAATCTTTTGCTAAAACATAACAAAAAAACATTAGAACTCCCGCATGCCATATCTCTAAAAAGGATCTACCCAGCCATTCAGTAAAATATGATTTCATAAAATGTGATAAATGATAAATTTATTCATAAGTGACAAGCTGGTAGTAAATTTTTATACTGTAAACCCTTCCCACCTGCTCAACACTCAGCCATTTATGGTTTCATTCAGACTGGCATGTTCCAGCTCTTCAATTTTATGTTGTAAATCTATAAAGCCAGTTTCTTATGCAAAGGGCTGGGTGAAGAAAGATAAAAAACATCCTGGTTTTAAATGATAAGGGCTTGCATGGCTAGTCACAAATGTTAGCAACCTTTTGAAACAATAGCAGGAATGTCAAGACTGAGAAGCCTAAGGAAGAAAGAGGCTGGATTCAAGTATAACTGGTTTTGTCCTTAATGCCAGCAGGTGCCTCATTTTTAAAGAGCTTGCTCTAAGGCAAAGGCATCCTAAAAAGCTTATCACCTCACCTTAACTTTCTGATTGCAGGAGTGATTCTATGGGCACTACAGCATGCACACACAGAGACCTCAAGGAAGAGCAACAGGAAGATGTAACAAAATTGAGAAAGATGAGTGCTCTAAGCACAGCAGGTGCAATTTGTGTCGATAATATCTACCAGTGGGATCTGCACACATGTAGTGTGGAATGTTCCCATTCAGGGTTTCAGACAGCCATGTCCCATTCCAAATGCTCAGTTCTATTCAATTCTATTCTCCTTCTTTCCCGTTTACTGTTCTCCCACTCCCTACCTCCAGTCACATCATCCATTGAGCATTATGTGGCCACTGAGCATGTGTAGCCCTTAACGGGATGGCTTTTTATGGGGGGTGGAGGAGGAGGATCCCCTTTAAGCTTTTGTACCTCCTTAAAATTTCTGCAAACCTTGGGGTGCCCCCAAAACCTTCTGATCTCTCTCTCTTCTGTACTGATGGTGCTATTGGCTGTACTGATGGCTACAAACGAACTGCCACTTGGAGCAAATGTGGTGTAGTCATTTGAGTGTTGGACTCAGACTAGACAGACACAAGTTCAAACCTCTACTCATCCAACCCACCTCAATTTCTTTTTGTAAAGATAAAATTAGCCAGGGGGCAAGGAGATGTGAACATGTATACCACCTTGAGCTCTTTAGAGTAAAGACAAGAAAAACGTAAAAAAGTAACAAAACAGCATAGAGTAAAAATGTTTTGTATTTTCACATGAGAAATTAAAATCATAGCTGTTGGGACAGTTAATAAGCCTACCATTGGACTAATATAGCGTTAACTAATGTTTACAAAATTCTAGATGGTCAGATTTGTCATGCATCACACAAAATGATTCCTTCCTTTTCCCCAACCTTCCAATTCAAAGCGATGGTTGTCTTCAAACTCGGGAATTTCTGTCAGATAACTTACCACCCAGGGCTTGTCACAGAAGTTGAAGATTGACTCTAGGGAGTTAACACTTGGGATGCCAGCATAATGCATCCCAATGATTAAGTTACGGAAGTCTTCATTTTCTGCCATTCCGAACGAGTGTTGTCGAACAAGAACGAAGTCGGGCCTGAATGATCTAAGGAGAATAAGAGAATTTAAACATTTCTTCCATAAGCTATTTTTCTTATAAATGAAAGTAATACAAACATAAGATACTAGGTAAGAGAACAAAGGTTACTATATTTTTTCATATGAAACGTTTTGCACTGAAAGCCAGGGCCCGCCCGCCCCCATAAACCCAATGTTCTTCTTTCAGTGATTTGTGTTATTAAAGCTGTGGTCCTATTCATGCTCACTTTGAAGTAAGCCCACTGAAATCAATGGGAGTTTCTTCTGTCTAAGTATGCTTAAGACTAGGGTGCACATCCAAGAGAAGAAGCTCCAGATTCCCCAGCTATACCTGGTCTACCCAAGTGACATCTCTTATAATCTATAGTGATGCAGCTCTGATCTAGCAACTGCATGCTCACTGAAAACCGTATCTTTGATATTTGTTCCTAATATACTATACTACTTAGATAACTAAAGGGAAAAGCCAACATCTGTATGAAAAGAAAAGAACAATCAGAATAATTTTTATTGCCTGGGACACTGGGGCAATCACCTGTAGGGCAGCATTTAGTAAAGCGTTCTGTACCTATAAACTACAATTAATAAGAAAGAAGCAGAAAATATATTGGGATTGTTGGAAATAAGTGCCAGGACTGAGGTGATAAGGTATGAGAATTAGGAGCACAAAATATAGGATGTTAGGAGGCAACAAACAGATAAAAGGAGGTTGAATGATAGAGCAAGGAGATAGAGATACAAGAAGGTAGGCTATGCTATAATATGGTAGCTTGCTGCCCCCTAGAAACAGATAATGCCAGAAAATGGCAGTTAACCGCATCCTCTATGACCACTATTTGTTTCCTAATTTCAGACATTGAAATTCTGGTATGGGAAACCAGGGCAGTCTCAAGCAGGTCGCGCGCCCTGGCGCTGAGGGGCGGAGATCGCTCTGGCGCCCCCGCCCTCGCAGGGCGCAGCATGGTTTCCGCGCGGTGCCCTGCCTACCGGGCTGGCGCCCTGGTGCACCACGCCACCGGGGGTCTACCTAGAGCCGGCCCTGCGGGAAACCAATCACATGGAAGCATTAGCTATACCACAGAAGTACATATGAATAAATTCTGAAGCAGAAATCCTTGGGAGTGCAACTGAATTTCAAATAAGCTTCTTTTAAAATAAAAAATAAAACCTTTTTCACCCATCATTTTTTAGATATGTTCTGCAATATCTTTATAAATCAATACATTGTTCCTCCCTGATTATATTTACAGCTCATGCACAGTTTGGTAATTTAATATAACATTTAATCAGCAGAAATATTTGCTAGCCTTTTGAATGACTACGGGCTTGGTCTAGCTGTATTGCAGGCATAAATAACCCTGATGCAAGGAAAGATTCACACAGGTCATGCCAGAGCCCTAGCTTCCCCATGTCCCATTGCAGCAAAAATGAAAGCACTATTCAGAGCATTGTTCACAGAGGCTCAGATGTCACAGAATTGTACAGCTGGAAGGGACCCTGAGGACCATCTCCCTGTAATGCAGGAATGTGCAGCTAGTCCACATGAGAATTGAACCCACAACCTTGGCATTATCAGCCCCACGCTTTAACCAGCTGAACTAACTGCCTTCCAATAATACCTTGGCATCATGATATGTATGCTCCAAGCGGGAAAGGGAAGAATAATGGGAAGAATAAGATTCTGGTATGGGGATCCCTCCAGGAGCAGGGAATCATCCTATATAATAATGTCCATGTTGTCCCTGCGTCCAGATGTCCCGTGTGTCCCTGGGTCACTGCGCATGTGCCCCAGGGATACAGGGATTGGACAGCAGAGACTGCGCGCGCGCACTCTCCCCCCACTCTGCCTCCTCCAACCGCCGCTCCCGCCGGAGCGGCGGTTGGAGGAGGCGGGGGGGGGGGGAAGAGTGCGCGCGTCCTTCCTGTCGGCGGCTGGGGGAGAGGAAGGAAGGAGGAGAAAGCGCCGCTTTCTCCTCCTCCGTTCCTGTCCCCCTGCCGCCGACAGCAAGGACGGGTCCCAGGGTTCGGAGAAGCGCTGCGCAAGCGCTTCTCCGAACCCTGGGATGTCTGCTTCCTGTCGGCGGCTGCGGGAGAGGAACGGAGGAGGAGAAAGCAGCGCTTTCTCCTCCTCCGTTCCTGTCCCCCTGCCGCCGACAGCAAGGACGGGTCCCAGGGTTCGGAGAAGCGCTGCGCAAGCGCTTCTCCGAACCCTGGGATGTCTGCTTCCTGTCGGCGGCTGCGGGAGAGGAACGGAGGAGGAGAAAGCAGCGCTTTCTCCTCCTCCGTTCCTGTCCCCCTGCCGCCGACAGCAAGGACGGGTCCCAGGGTTCGGAGAAGCGCTGCGCAAGCGCTTCTCCGAACCCTGGGATGTCTGCTTCCTGTCGGCGGCTGCGGGAGAGGAACGGAGAAGGAGAAAGCAGCGCTTTCTCCTCCTCCGTTCCTGTCCCCCTGCCGCCGACAGCAAGGACGGGTCCCAGGGTTCGGAGAAGCGCTGCGCAAGCGCTTCTCCGAACCCTGGGATATCTGCTTCCTGTCGGCGGCTGCGGGAGAGGAACGGAGAAGGAAAAAGCAGCGCTTTCTCCTCCTCCGTTCCTGTCCCCCTGCCGCCGACAGCAAGGACAGGTCCCAGGGTTCGGAGAAGCGCTGCGCAAGCGCTTCTCCGAACCCCAGGATTCTAGCGCCCGTTATTGAACGGGCTGAAAACCACTAGTAGAATCATAAAACTGTAGGGTTGGAAGGGATTTTGAGGGTCTTCTAGTCCAACTCCCTGCAATGAGCCCTTTGTAAGTAGTAATCACTGGTGCATCACAGCACCATTTGTTATTTGTGGGGTTCCTTCCCTCTTCTATTTATTTCAAAGGAACAGGGACAACACCTAATAAACCTTCCTTAGTATAGTAGATGACTTTATTATAATGACTCATTAGTTCTGCAAAGACAGGAAGTTTTGAATAGTATTGGAGGTAAGCTTCCACAAATACTAAATCACCTTTAAAGAAACAAGCAACGTGAGTCAAATACCCTAACCAAAGAAATAAACGTTTTCAGAAAATATTTTTATAATTTGAAAAATAAATTTGCCTAAAGCTAATTTCATTGCTATGTCTCATTGCTATTAAGAGTTGTTCTTTTGCTTTACAAGTTACAAAGTGATCAAAACAGAGTTCGCTAAATCAGAGTCATAGCTACTGGGTGGACGGGGGCGCTAAGCTGTTTTATTTATTTTATTTTATTTGCCCTGGGTGAAGCCTCCAGATACCATTGCCCTGGTACCATTGAGGCTGCCAGCCTGTGTGTGTGTTTGTGTGTGTGTGTGTGTGTGTGTGTGTAAGCAAATGCATATGGGAGGAGGGTGCCAAACAGGGTCTGAAGGCAGCCCTGTTCAGGGAAGTTTTTGATGTGTGACATTTTAATGTATTTTAAATTTTTGTTGGAAGCCGCCCAGAGTGGCTGGGGAAAACCCAGCCAGGGCGGGGTACAAATAAATAAATAAATAAATAAATAATACCGTAATAATAATAATAATAATAATAATAATAATAATATCTTTGACCCAGGTGGAATAAAGCCTAGTTTCGCCCCTAGCTAAATGCTGATCTAATTTAATAATTCAAAAGAACACTGTTGGTTTTAGCAATATGGTAGTTTTCTACTGCTTTAAGTTAATTTCTGTTTTTATGAGGAGAGAAAAAACAACAACTTACCTAACAACTTTAGTGCCATTTCGGAATGCCTGCATGTCTATAGCATAATTGCCATCAGCATGAGCTATCAAATTGACCTCTGAAAACTGTGCCTGTAAGAAAAGAAAAAAAGAACCTCCATAATCAATTGTGTCAGATTAGATTCTTCTTCACGTATTTAATTAAGCTGTTACTCTACTAAGTGTTAATGTTCCTAGCTCTATCTTTGTCATCTGAAGGAAGGAAGAGTTTGGACATGTGAAACTTCTCCCTTCGTTGAGGAGGGTGCCAGAAGAAGTTGCTAGAAGTTGCTACAGGAGTTCTTTTCTGAAGGCACGAGTTAGCAATCCTGTTTAGAATCCTATCCCACTCCTGAAAATATTTTTCAGATGAAAGCCAGAAACAGTATGCGTCTAGAAAAAACACTAGACGCATATCAAGTACACATGTGTGGTTTAAAAATAAGGTGAAATGGTTATCGTGCACTTGGGGGGGGGGAAACGCCATACAAACAATTCTGGATGAATAGGAGATCTTGAGCATGTCGATATAAGAACCAACTTTTAGGCTGATGCTAGTCACTGTACAACTTCAGAAGAAAGTCATGGATCTACCAGCTGTGCAGAGTTTCTGTAGCCTGCATTTATACTGGTTTTATATAAAAGTATATATGTAATTTCTTTTTTAAAAAAATCAATTTTATTAGATTTTCGCTTACAAATCAATCATATCAAACCAATTATTCCAAATTATACAAATATATATATCTATTAAACCAAATATTATGCCAAAATTTTACTTCCCCATGCTTCAAATTCTGAGGGTTCTGAATATCGATAATTGCTGCCATTCTAATCAAAGTTCCAAGTTCTTTCCAATCCTTTTAATCCAACATAGACCAGATCTTTTCCAACAGCCTCTGAAATGTTTTCAGGCGAGATTTACCACAAAGCCTATGTTACTGTGAGGATTTTCCTGTCAAGTATATATGTAATTTCACTATAGTCCTGACAGATTTCCAAGTGATATCCATGTGCTCTTTCTTCAACAAACTGAGTACTGTATTTTAACAATACAGTGGAACCTCGGTTTACGAACACAATTGGTTCCAGAAGTCTGTTCATAAACCGAAGTGTTCGTAAACCGAAGTGAACTTTCCCATTGAAAGTAATGGGAAGTTGATTAATCCGTTCTAGATGAGGAAAAACACCCCCTAGAACGGATTAACCGCTTTGCTCCGATGCCTTCGCGGAGGCCGGGGAGCGTTTCCGCGACTGGGCTGCAGCCGCGAAAGCGGTCCCCGGCCTCCGCAAAGGCATCGGAGCAAAGCCCCAGCCTCCGGAAGGCATCGGAGCCGGGACTTCGCTTCCGGTTGCCGGGGACTGCTTTCGCGGCTGCACAGCCCAGTCGCGGAAACGCTCACCGGCCTCCGGAAGGCATCGGAACCGGGACTTCGCTTTCGCGGCTCCCCGGCCTCCGCAAAGGCATCGGAGCGAAGTCCCGGCTCCGATGCCTTCCGGAGGCTGGGGCTTTGCTCCGATGCCTTTGCGGAGGCCGGGGAGCACTTTTGTGACTGCAGCCCAGTCACGGAAATGCTCCCCGGCCTCCGCAAAGGCATCGGAGCAAAGCCCAAGCCTCCCCGAAGGTATCCGACGCTCCGATGCCTTCGGGGAGGTTTGGCCTTTGCTCCGATGCCTTCGGGGAGGCCGGGCCTTCGCTGCGGGCCTCCAGGAGGCATCGGAGCAAAGGCCCGGCCTCCCCGAAGGCATCGGACGCTCAGTAGACCTCCGGCACCTCGGTTTACTAACTTCGGGGTTAGGATAGTTCGTAAACCGAAAGTTCGTAAACCGAGGTGTTTGTAAACCGAGGTACCACTGTACATGACACAAGTTATTATTCAGGAAACCCCTGGGAGCAATCATCAGGCATTTTGCAGTAAGCTCTGTCTCTCTGTTCCATTGGTACCAAGAGAGGCAGTTAGAGTGGAAATAGCAATCGGCAGACCAGGAGTCAAAACTGAAGCTGAATCCAGGCAAGGTGTAAGTGTCATGGGTGGGCAGGAGCTGTGTTTGGGAGTTAGTAGAATTTCCTGCTCTCTCCTTGAAGGAGCAGGTGCATACTGTAATTTGGGAACCATCATTGTCACTTGAGGCCAGCCAGGTGACCTTGGTGCCTAGGAGGATCTACCCCTGGCTCGGTGAGCATACTACGGCCCCATCTAAATAGGTATAACCTGGCCATAGTTATTTATGGTCTGACAACCTCCAAACTGGACTACTGTTTGCAGCTGTCCCTGAAGGCAGCAACAAAATTGCAACTAGTGCAAAAAGCTGCAGCAAGTATAGTGGTGGGAGCAGCAGGCTGTGAGCATATTACTGTTAGCATAATCGCAGAAGACCTGTGGTTACTCCCATATTAAAGCAGTGAAAATGATTGCCACTTGTTTTCTGGGCCTAACTCAAGGTGCTTACTTTGACATTTATCATTTAAAGCTCTTAATGGTCCAGCACCCAAACCTCCACAAGCCCAACTTCCAACTTCTTCCATGTTAGCATGCTCATGCTCTAAGATTAGTAGATGAGGCCCTCTTGATGGTCCCGTCGCAGAATGATGTACATGGTGTGGTGGCCCAGAAAAGGGCCTTTTTAGTGGAGGCTCTTCACATGTGGAATTCCCTACGGAGATGATCAGCCTCAACACTTTGCAGTTTAGGCAGTTGGTTAGAAGTGCCTTGTTCAGCAGGTGTTTGAATGAGAGACCTGATCATATGAATGGATTAGTTGCTGCTGTTGCTATTAGTAAATTGCTATCTAGTGAACTGTAATGAATGGAGTTGTATATTTTAAGGATTGTGCGATTTTATGGATTTTTAAAAATTCTTATTTGATTTTGTGAACCACACTGTGATCATGCTAAGGGTGCTATACAAATCATGTAAATATATAAATAAAAATAGATAAATAAATAGATAGATAGATATCAAATAAACAGAAATATGGGGAAATGAAATGAAATTCTTAAATTGATACCTGTTCAACTTTAATGTCATATTCCCCATGGACCTTTTTCCCACGAAAAGATTTGGTCCTGAAAAAGAAAATAACTAGAATAAATCTGGTGTAAATATAATGGTATCGGTAGAGTTAAGGCATTACTCTTTGGCAAGCTGGGCAATACACTTTTAACATTATTAAAGTTATTGGATGGATGGATTTTAACATCTCATTTAAACTTACCTTATTGGAAAGATTATATTTATAGCTGACATTTAAAAAATAAAATTTGGTGTATATTTCATATATGCACACAGTGAAAGACTGACACTTAAAAACAATTCGAATCTACTTTATATATTGGCATATGGACTGTATTCCAATTAGGGTGAAATACTCCCCCTCAGATTCACCTTTTCTTTGTAAACATCCGCTCGATGAGGCAATTATTAAACAACTGATCTCTGGCATGATTCATGTTTCAACAAATGACTTCAGTTTTGAAAATAAACACCAATACCGAACACTAAATTATGCCATCTGGAGTCTAACAAAATGTTAAACAAAACGAGACCACGAATACTTCCAGTGATTTAATTCCACATAAGCATTAAAAGTAGAAGTAGAAAAGCATTAAAACATTTCTGAATGTTTTATTTTTAAAATATGTTTTCTCCTCCCTCCAGCATAACTTTATATTCTTGGAATCGCTGATTCAGAGGACTAAACTCTGACTAACTTTTGAAGTGTTCCTTCACTGAGAACTTGGGCCCATTCCAAAGTTAAGTGGCGCCTTCAGTGCTTAGAAAAAACATCAACAAGCCTTAATTATTCCCAGCATACTAACTTGGGAGATTTGCAGCAATATTGAAATAGGGTCATTTAATGTCTAAATTACATCCATTCATGAAAAAAGGGAATATTAAACATTTGGAAGCTCCTATAAAAACTTGTTTGGTAATGACTGTGATCCCCTGCTTAGTTTACAGCTACTATGCAAGGTAAATCAGTAGTGGCCAAGCTATGCACTTTTAAAAGAGAGCAGCTGCTTGCCAGTTTGAGAAAGGCTAACAAAACAAAGTACTCCTGATGCAAGTAAATATAGTTTTATAAATAAAAACGGGTGCTTTTTCTCTCTTTATGTAGAATTCACTTTCCTACCAGAATGCAATGTACATTAATATCTATAAATAACTTGTGCATGCATTTTAGGAAGGAAGGCTCTGGCCTAGGTCTGCAATTTAGAGATCAAGGTATACAATTTTCTTTGACGCTGACAAAGTTAAGAAGGAAATGTCAGCATCGGCTTGTCGTTGAGCAAATGCAACCTGATTTTGAATTAAAAATCCTTGGGAAAATTTCAACTTTCCAAATCAAATGTTGCTTGTGAAATGATACATGTGAGAGAGGAATGGTAGATGTTCAGGTGGTGCTACTCCCCCCCCCCATGATATGCCTTTCAAATGTTCTTGCTTCGGCAGGAGGGGGAGGATACACAAGTCAATACCATAAGCCACCACTGGACCAAGAGATGCAGAGAGTTATGTCATATACTTTCTTCACAATATACTTTCTCCACAATATCCAACTCACCACAGTCCATGCAAGTTAGAAAGCAGGACAGGCATCATTATGTCTATTAAAAATATAAAATACGTTTCGCAGGTCACCAGCATGGTGCTCTTGATCAACATGGTACCATAGCTGCCAAGTTATCCCTTTTTTTAAGGGATTTTCCATTATGCTGAATAGGCTTCCTCGCGAGAAAAGGGAAAACTTGGCAACTATGCATGGTACTCTTGAGGACTTCCTTGAATGCTGCAAAGTTATTGTAGCCTCAGCATACTCAGTGCCCCCTTCATCATAAGATGAAAAGAGGGGTGCTCTCATACACATCAGATCCAGTAAACCAGATGCTCTTGAAATTGCACATTTTTGCCACTGGTCCCCCACTCCCAACCATCATATCACAGGGCACATCTTACTCCATTGACTAAACCAGGCATCCCCAAACTTTGGCCCTCCAGATGTTTTGGACTACAATTCCCATCACCCCTGACCACTGGTCCTGTTAGCTAGGGATCATGGGAGTTTTAGGCCAAAACATCTGGAGGGCCGCAGTTTGGGGATGCCTGGACTAAACCATAAAAACCATGGATCTAGAGGTTTCCAGCAAAAATAGTGCAAAAATATGGGTCAGAGACAAAAATTCATATAGATCATCATGGTTTTTACACAGAAGACAGATGGGAACAACTGGATTGCCAGTCGTACATGTGAAAAGGATCTAGGGGTGTTAGTAGACCACAATATTAAAATGAGTCAACAGTGTGATACAGCAGCAAAAAAAAAGAAAAAAAAAAAGCTAATCTAGGCTGTATTCAACAGAAGTATAGTGTCTCAGCCAAGGGAAATAATAGTACCACACCTGGAGTACTGTGTCCAGTTCTGGGCACCACAGTTTAAGGATACTGACAAGCTGGAACATGTGCAGAGGAGGGCAACCAAGATAAAAAGGGGTCTGGAAACCAAGCCTTATGAGGAATCGTTGAGGAAACTGGAAAAGAGGAGACTGAAAGAAGATATCATAGCCATCTTCAAATATCCGAATGGCTGTCCCATGGAAGAAGGAGCAAGCTTGTTTCTCCTGCTCCAGAGGCTAAGACCCGAACCAATGGATTCAAGTTACAAGAAAGGAAATTTCAACAAACTTTCTGACAGTGAGAGCTGTTTGACAGTGGAACTGACTCGCACGAGAGGTGGTGGACTCTCCTTCCTTGGAGGTTTTAAAGCAGAAGTTCGATAACCATCTGTCATGGATGCTGTAACTGAGATTCCTGCATTGCAGGGGGTTGGACTCGATGACCCTTGGGGTTCCTTCCAACTCCACAATTCTATGAAGCTTTTACAATCAAGCAGTATACACATTTTGTGGTGATGGCGATTTTTAAGTCACTGCTGACTGAGGAGGTACAAAAATGTGAGGAAGTGTAACTAAGTGAGGAAAAGGCAAAGTTTATAGGTAAAAGTAGTTAAAGTATCAAAGGATTTATTACACAGAGCAAGTTTGAGGAATCTGTGGTCCTGTAGGTGATGCTGGACTAAAACTCCCACCATTCCTGCTGACTGCAGCTGATGGGAGTTGGGAATACAACAATATCTGAAGGACCACAGATTCCCCATCTCTGATATATATATAAAAGTGGAGTTGCTATATGCTGAACTATTTTCCTAATTATAAACTTAAGTAAACCACTCTAGATGTCACTTCTGAACAATTAAAGGTGAATATTGATAAAATGTGGAAAGTTATTCATTTTTGAATGAAAATAAATGTGCCACATTCTGCTATTCTTTTCAGTTTTTTTCTTTTTTATCCCCCCCCCCAAATGTTTTTTTTTTCCAGTTTGCAAAGCAGGACCATCCTAGTACTCTTTCTGTAGCTACTGGAAACACCTTATGTCATCAGTTCTCTACCAGGAAACACAATTGTTTTAGGAGGCCCAGTAGTGAAGTGTTCAGCCAAGGCAAATTAGTTGCACAGTATAAAAACAGCTCACTTAAGGGAAGACATGTCACCACTGAAAACATTGAGGCTAGTCTTCCAAATGATTCAACTTTGTGGTTTGATTCATCATGGAACCCCACAGTAAAACCTCAGGGTAACACCACATTATTTTGTTTGTTCCCTTAACCAATATTTCCTCATTCTGACTTGAAAGTCAGTCATTCTTTCACAGGGTAGTTAACTTCAACTTACCCCCACATTTTCAGATTACTTTCAGCACCTATTTTGAACTACAGAAATGCTTCCCCCAACTGATGAGGGGACACATGCAGAAATGTGGTCATGAAAATGGGCTCTGGGTGAGTGTGTGGCAACTACCACATCCCTACCTCCACCACCAGCTTATTTTGCCCAAACCTTTCTGTTGCCCTTTGCCACCTGCACCCAGGCCCTTCCTTTCCGTCTCATTTAACTCTAGCGTACCTGTGACCAGTTAGCAAGATGCCCGCTGAAATGTAGGAATACACATGGAAACATGATATTGGGACGGGTGAATCTTTCCACTAAGAGTAAATGCTTTACTTTGCCCCAAACCTTGGATTGATGGAGGAGACTGAAAATAGTGAGCTTGTGTCTTTTTGATTGAAGCTGGTTGCTTACCTGATAATAATTCTCGACTACTTCTAGGAATGTAGGTCAAGGGCATGGTAGCTGTTTCACCAGCATAGAAGCATAGCTGCCAAGTATCCCGTTTTCCCCGGGAAACCCCTGTTTTTACTTGCCTTTTCCCGGCGGTCCCCTGTATCACTTCATCTCTTTTTCTCCGTTATTTGCTCCTGCCGGCGGCCATTTTTTTCCTGATTTGCCCTTCTATGGGCACCAAAAATGGCCGCCACCGGCTTCGAAAGTCGTGTCTACGCATGTCCGGAAGTGCATAGACACGACTTCCGGTGTTGGCGGTGGCCATTTTGAGTGCCCATAGATGGGCAGAGCGACACCGGAAGTTGCGTCTACGCACTTCTGGACATGCGTAGACGTGACTTTTGAAGCTGGCGGCGGCCATTTTTGGTGCCCATAGAAGGGCAAAGTGACACCGGAAGTTGCGTCAACGCAACTTCCGGTGTCACGCAGCTGCCGGTCCCGGATTCTGCAGTCCAGGACTTGGAAGGTAAGCATAGAAGTGATGTATCTCTATCCTTTGGCTGGAGTTAAATAGGATTGCTCTTTCATCCTGAAATCCTGCACTCACTTTACCTGGAAGTAAATTCCACTTAACTAAACAGGACTTACTGCTGAGTAGAAGAGCACAGGACTGCATTTTTGCAGTTGACAAAAATATATAGGAGGGCCTAATAGCAGCAGCATCAACATTATTTGATTATTGATTATTTTATTTATATACAGTGGTACCTCGGTTTATGAACACAATTGGTTCCAGAAGTCTGTTCATAAACTGAAGCGTTCATAAACTGAAGTGAACTTTCCCATTGAAAATAATGGAAAGTGGATTAATCTGTTCCAGACGGTCCGCGGAGTACTTAAACTGAAGCGTTCATAAACTGAAGCGAACTTTCCCATTGAAAGTAATGGAAAGTGGATTAATCCATTCCAGACGGGTCTGCGGAGTACTCAACCTGAAGCGTACTTAACCCGAAGCATGGGTGTAATTGGTTCCGGAGGTCTGTTCCTAAACTGAAGCATTCATAAACTGAAGCGAACTTTCCCATTGAAAGTAATAGAAAGTGAATTAATCTGTTCCAGATGGGTCCGTGGCGTTTGTAAACCGAAAATTTGTAAACCAAGGTGTTCATAAACCAAGGTTCCACTGTACTGCTTAATATATTAAAAATATATGTAAGTGGTGTACAGAAAACTGAAAAACAAAATATTACAAAAATACAATTACAAATAAAAATGTACTATTAATATAAAGGTACTAATATATAAAAATCAATATCAATTCATTTTCCTTCAGGCACACCTTTCTCTCAGCCTCTGAGTTCTCACTCAGGGCCCAAACAAACTCTCAGCTCACCCACAAAAGTCTCACAAAGAAAAGAGCTCCTGGAAACAGCGGACATCACATTTGCCTCTCACTCTAGACATGCTTTTATGGGCAGGGCCAAGGTGGATGGTACTTCCTCAGGCTGCCCACAGCGGTGTCCCATTCAGCTGCACTCTCCACACCCAGTCCAGGGTGTATTTCGCTTCAAAATACCTTTATTTGCTAGCAAATGCAAAGTAGAGAGAGGACCAATTTAGTGCCTCTTTTAGATGAGTCTGGCTGCAGAAACTATTTCGGAATTATAACCTATAATTTGTAAAAGTACAAATGGTACTTTTTCTGACTCTGAGCCACTTGCTTTTTGGTATACGGGATAGTGTGTGTGTCACAATATTTCCCCCAAGGATATTTTAGTTCACTGAAGAAAGTGCTATTTTTGCAATGTAACATAGGGTACGTTCTAGTTAGTCACATTGGGATATATTTAAGCATGTACTTAATAATCTTGTTGAAATAAATGAGGCTAAGTGTGTTTTTAAATTTAAATTTAAAAAGAAATTAACATTTCCTGCTAATGTCTCAAATCCGTTCTTCTCAATTATATTTACTACCAGCACATTAATACTGTACACTGCTTATAGTTACACTTTCCCTAAACAAGGCGTAGAACAAATCTTCTATGGCACAGATGCAGTATGTTACACAGTTAAAGTGCTAAGATCAGGCTACATTCAGATGTACCTAAAAGTCCCATGAAAGGTATGTCCAGATGTAAACTCATTAACATTACTGTATTTATTCCTTGGTACAAACTAACCAGAGCTGAAACTCATACTAGCAGCTCATTTAAGTAGTGTTCATGCTTGTGGGTGGAGAAAAGGCAGAGGTAGCCACAGTGGAATCAAAAGATTACAGGAATGTATTTAACTGCATCTACAGCTATTTTCCAACACATTTGGCTTTGTGAATACCACTGCTGCAATGATATCCCTTAATGGCTTAAAAAAAATCGCCACCACAATTAATGTAAATCTATGTCAGCAATAAATAATTTGGGGGACACAGCATAACAAAGTCTTCAGGCACAGTAAAGTTATACATGTTAAGGCATTATATTGTACTTTTATGGAATAGGATTAATTTATTGCTATTTCTTTGTGGCCAGACCCACAAAGCATTGAACCAGATCTAAGTGCTTATTAGACTGATTCTTGAAAATAAATTAAACCAAATGGCGAGGCTGATTCTAATGAGATCTAGAGGATCATTTACAACACGCTAGTGAGTTGTAGCACCCAACCAATTGTAATGATTAGTGGCTACTGGCTGTTGACCCTAGACAGATTTGTTGGGTCTCTCTTGTAAGAGAAAATACAGGATACAAACTCTATAAACAAATACTTCTTTTTAAAAATGGCAATTGACAAAGCACAGCTCCAATGCCCACATCATTTCCATGGAATTAACACAAATCAAATTATCTATGAGAACATTCCATTCTTCTGCTCACAGAATAAGATGTTACCGTAATATTTCTGAGTTTTCTAAGTACCATAACTGGAAATAATTCATATTTCCCAGCTCAGTGTATTTAATGACATGGATCACATGTTAAATATTTTCAAGAAGTGGATACATTTCAAATTTCTTATTGCCTCCTGCAGGATATTCAAGATTTTAGTGCAATGCACTAAAACTTTTCGTATAGATTCTAACTTTTTAAAATTGATACTTAGCCTGTGTTTCACATTGTAACTTCTTCTTTTTAAAAAAGGAGCACTATGCTCTTCTCAGCTCTCGGTATTTCACTACTGCCTTCAAAATTGTTCTCTGTAGTTAATTTTCCAAAAACACATAAATTAGAAGCAGCAGGCTACCCATTTCTACTGCCCTCTTGTGTAGAAAAAGTGGAATCCAAAATATTCTGATACTACTGGTGAAATAAACAATTTATGGTGGACAGTAATAATCATTTAGCAATGTTATGTTCACTGGAGTTCAAAAAACCCAAACTATTGTTAAAGATTCCAGCACAGCTTCACAAGTGCAATCCTATACAGGTCTACTCATAACCGTGGTTGTTATTATATATATATAGCTCGTCCTCCACTAGAAGATCCCAGGGTGGGTTACAACTTTCACCAACTTATAGTTCAGTATTAAAAACAGCTAAATCAAATTAGTCACAGAAATAGGGTGGGTCAAGATACCCTGCAACCCTGGAGACATTACAGAATAGATCAAATGTAAAGTTAAATGCTTTTTTCCAGTAAAACTTAAGTAAGGACTTAGCTGCATTTACCTTTTGTCCTGCTCTTTGCAGGCACAAGTATGCACTTGAACACTCCATATCCAAGCATTGTAGGTTTTTGTTTGCCTGTTTGTTTTTTTGCCCTGAGCTTTTCTGGAGAAAACCCGCTCTTAAAAGCTGAATCAGAACAAACGTCAATTTGGGTTTTCCACAGCTGTTAACAGTAATTTACATCAGTGGTGTCAGAATATTTTGGGATGAAACATCCATGTAAATGTTATATATGTTACTTAATGTTTGTTTTGTTTTTTTAAAAAATCTTGAATATTATTAAATAGTTTTTCCTAAGTAACAAATGTTCTACAGACTTTGTCTCTAGCTTCACAGTGTCTGGTCAGCAAAGCATTCGGGAGCAAGCCCTGATCTTTCAAGAGGCACTAATTACTACTACTACTACTATTACGGTATTATTATTTTATTTATACCCCACCCATCTGGCTGGGTTTCCCCAGTCACTCTGCATGCCTTACAGCATATATAAAGCATAGCAAAATATCAAACATTAAAACTTCCCAATCCAGGGCTGCCTTTAGGAACGGAACTCGTTTAGGAATGGAATCCTGGTTCAGCTTTCCCAAGACCCATTTATTAGGCCAATCCAATCCAGCCCATTTTGCTCCTAGGCACTGGTTTGAAACTTCTGCTGCATTATCTGCATCAGAAGAAGAGGAGAGATAAGCCCTATAGGGGCATTCTTTTTACTCACATGAAAGCAAAACAAGTGGAGCTTATGGGTCTTTGTGAGGTCAAAGGAAGAATCCTCCATTAAGAGCAGTGTCTACTTGTGGGGGCTTCCAGTGCAATTTACAACCCTGATTGTGCAGGGTTCTTAATCATAGGGGAAGGGGAGTCTTCATAAGTAGAGGAGGCTTTCTGCTTCAGAACTTTGCCCTCAAACTGGGGGAGTTGTAGACTGGGTAAAACTTATGTACTGGGGGGGGGGGGGGAGAGAGAGAGAAATAGAGAGAGAGCGTGCTTTGGTGAAAGAATAGAATCCTGAGGGAGGGGGTCAAAGAAGAACAATTCAGCAAATTCAGCATCACCTTCTGGAATGTGTTAGTCAGATAGGACTAGAACCATTGCAAGGCAATGCCTCTAATCTCCATCCCAGAGAGATGCCCCATTTCAGACCCTCCAAGCATCCCTATTTTCCAGGGACAGTCCCGGATTTACAGACACTGTCCTGGTTTCTAATCTGATCCTGTAATGTCCCGCTTTTCCTTAGAACATCCCTATTTTCATCAGAGAAATGTTGGAGTGTATGGAGTGATATGACCCCACGAGCCAAGGATATAAGTAACTATGCAACCTTTAAAAGACATCTGAAGGCAGCCCTGTATGGGGAGGTGTTTTTTTTAAAAAAAAGTTTAATGTTTTTATTATGATTTTATATATGTTGCAAGCCACCCAATAATAAAATTATTATTGTTATGGAATAGGACGTCCCTATTTTCATCGGAGAAATGTTGGAGGAATGACATTTTATCAATGGGATAAAAATGAGCCAAGAAGTCGAGCAGAACCTTGCAACTCATACTGCATTGCTTTGAAGACAGCTTCTGATACTAAAATGCACAATTCAGTGCACATCTACACAATTTATTGTAAAAGCATTAAAATAATGATAATGTCCCTATGCCTCCCAATCCAACTTTTCAGTGACAAAAATCTTTTAATATGTGTGTGCATTCCGCCATTTATGTCTATACAATAATTATTTGGAAAGTGCTGCTAATCCCCACCCACAAGTAGCCCATGCTAAGGTAACAATTCAGATAATCCACTGACCTAATATAAAATTCAAAAGCAACAACAGTCTTATTGAAGTCTGTAATAGTAAAGTTAAAATACAGCAGATTGTGATTAACCACTGCCACCTGCTGGTTATTTATTTTTTACAAGTACTGTACAGTACTGTAGTCTTCATTGCAACAGAACATTCCTTCCTTCTCAAAATCATCACCAAATACCTCAGAGAAAACAATTGATACATGTTGATTGATACATGTTGATTAACACATGTGCTGCCACTCTGCACTTTTATTAATCCCCCTTAAATAGTAAAGAATTATCAGAAGAGTCCTGATTTATTCTACTACCTCTAGTATAATTCCCTCTGATCCTGAATACATTTTGTGTAAAAACAGTCCCATTTGCATGGGAAGGAGAGCGGAAGGCCGGGGAGACTGCTTACACCTTTCATTGCACAACTCCCTTGCGAAGTAGGCCAGTCACGTTCCAGACTATCCAGTAATCACTACCACCCCCCTCCTCTTCTTACTACTACATCCCAAGGCAGGATAAAATTCTGGGGCTCTCAAGCAAATAGTCACAGTCCCTGTTTGACTCTGAGCTTCACCCTCCCCAGGGTCAAAGGAACTTAATTTTTCCCCCACTCAATTTACAAGGGGAGCAGAGCCACACAGAGCTCCTTGTCTCTCCCAGAGCAGCCTGCTTTTTTCCTATACAGTACTTCTGTAGTATGAACCAAGCAGCTTAGGTTCATTTAAAAAAACACATCTAGAACAGAATTTCAGGGGATGGGGGAATTGGCAAAAGTCAACTCATACCCCACCCTTACCATCAGTTTCAAAATGGGGTTGCAGTGGGCACATGGAATGAATTGTGTGCTAGCCTACTTTAGATTCTGGACAGTATTTCACAGTTTGGAGAGGCATAATAATTGTAAGTTAAGAAAGAAGCCTAATAGGATAAAACACTAAAATGGAAATGATCTTATTTAGGCTGAAGCTTGTTTCATGTGTTTGTGAATGTGTGCCGGTATGGTCTTCAGATATAATCAATGCTTCAAGCACATTTAGGAGTATCGACATAGATATTAACAGCCTTAACTTTGCAAGAATGGGGCGGGGGATTGAATTCATGTAGTAGAGCAGCGAAGGAAGTTATGGAGAGGATTACCAAAGAGCTGGAGGAATTTTTGCTATTTCTTTAGAAACCCAGGCATATAATATCATGTTCAGCTTTTTAGCTTTTGTATTTTCTAAAACTGGGGGTCATGTCTGATGATAAGATTTTAGAAATATTGTAAAAACACACATTGCAATTTCAGGAACTGAAGCTCATTCAATATAAAAAGCTGAAGCCAATGATTTGTATGACTCAGTTCAAATCTCACAATACTGAGAGACCCTACCTTCCAACCCATGTTCTGAACTATTTAGGGCTTTGAAAACAGCCACTGAATTTTCTTGTCACCATAGTGAAAATGACCTTTATGCAATTTAATGGTTCTATCTTTCATTCAATAGCAACCAAGTTCTTAATCAGAAAGAACTCATGATAGGAGGCCATCTAGGAACCCACAGTGTGACTTTTTCCTTTAAAAATATATATAACAGGCTGAACATCAAGGACAGTATTATGAAAGGTGAGCGAAATTTAAATGGAAGCAGATAAAAAGGATTTAAAATACTGCCAATTAAGTTCAACAGATAAGACATAAAAGAGATGCTCTGTCTGAAAGCCACACTAAACACACTTCATAAATGATATCTATCCTATTTCTCAGTATTCTTACTGTCTGGGTCTCTGTCTAGCTTTCACATTCCACTGAATAAAGGGCAAATTATTTAAGAGACAAGCTGGCATACAGTGGCAGAAACAAGAACATTTTATCCAGCATATACTTCCCCAAATGAAATGCAGAAAATGTTTTACAATAAAATTGTAACTATGCCTACACATAAGCAAGTCCTATTTAATTCAATAGGCCTGACTCCCATGTACGCAGGTACTGTAGCTAGGATTGCAGTCCTGATATCTAAATCTTAGAAGGTGGGCTAGTTTAACATGCTCTCAAGCAATCATACTGTTGCTTAGTGAAAAAACAGGCATTATTAATAAGGGTTTCAGTCTTTATGAAATGAATGGCTAGAGAAGTAATAATCAGGGAGCTTTATTTGTATCTGTCTAATATAGTAGATTTCATAAGCACATTGTTGCAGAAAAATATTTCTAAACTGATATAGATACATCAGCTAAACAAATAACGTACAAAGACAGCCTACTGTGATTTCCGAGTCTTCTTTTGAAAGAGGCTATTTTCAAATCTTACTAAAGATGTCAAACTTTTTCTTAAACTGCTTCTTTAAAAAACATATTTAGACCTGGCCAATATGGCCAACTATTGCCCAGTCTCAAATCTTCCATTCTTGGGCAAGGTGATTGAGAGGGTGGTTGCTGAACAACTCCAAGCACGCCTGGAGGATGCGGACCATTTGGATCCCTTCCAGTTGGGATTCAGGCCTCATCAGGGGACTGGAACTGCCATGGTCGCGCTGGTCAATGATCTCCGGTGGGCTAGGGACAAAGGTGAAAACTGTTTCCTAGTTCTGCTGGATCTCTCAGCAGCCTTTAATACCATCAACCATAACATCTTTCTGGATCGTCTATAGGGGCTGGGAGCTGGGGGCACTGTTATACAGTGATTCCGCTCCTTCCTCCTGGGCCGTATTCAGAAAGTGGTGGTGGGGGATGAGTGTTCAGACCCCTGGGCTCTCACTTGTGGGGTGCCTCAGGGTTCCGTCCTCTCCCCCATGCTTTCTAACATCTACATGAAGCAGCTGGGAGAGATCATCAGGGGGTTTGGGCTGGGTGTTCATCAATATGCAGGTGATACCCAGCTCTACCTCTTTCAAATCAGAACCAGTGAAGGCAGTGAATGTCCTGTGTGAGTGCCTGGAGGTGGTTGGAGGATGGACGGCAGCTAATGGATTGAGGTTGAATCCTGAGAAGACAGAAGTACTGTTTTCGGGGGACAGGGGGCAGGCAGGTGTGGAGGACTCCCTGGTCCTGAATGGGGTAACTGTGCCCCTGAAGGACCAGGTGCACAGCCTGGGAGTCATTTTGGACTCATAGCTGTCCATGGAGGTGCAGGTCAATTCTGTGTCCAGGGCAGCTGTCTACCAGCTCCATCTGGTACGCAGCCTGAGACCCTACCTGCCTGCAGACTGTCTCGCCAGAGTGGTTCATGCTCTAATTATCTCCTTCTTGGACTACTGCAATGCATACGTGGGGCTACCTTTGAAGGTGACCCGGAAACTACAACTAATCTACACCAGCTAGACTGGTGACTGGGTGTGGCCGCTGAGACCACATAACACCGGTCCTGAGAGATCTACATTGGCTCCCAGTACGTTTCCGAGCACAATTCAAAGTTGACCTTTAAAGCCCTAAACGGCCTCGGCCCCCATTGTTCAACCTGGAAACTGAGGTCCCGTGCAGAGGTCGCCTCACTGCGAGAAGCGAAGTTGCAGGGAACCAGGCAGAGAGCCTTTGTGGCAGTGGCGCCCGCTATGTGGAATGCCCTCCCATCAAATGTTAAATAAATAAATAACTATCTGACGTTTCTAAGACATCTGAAGGCAGCCCTATTTAGGGAAGTTTTTAATGACTGATGTTTTAATGTATTTTTAATCTTTTGTTGGAAGCTGCCCAGGGTATAAATAGTATTTATTTATTTATTTATTTATTTATTTATTTATTTATTTATTTATTACAACTTGCACAGTTCAAACCCACCTGGGATGTTTGCCTCATGCCTTCAAAAATGTATTTGATGATCCAACCATTTTAACTGAGGCTGCAGAAGCTCTGTTTGGCTCTCTTGTTCCTTAATCATACAACACTGCACAGTAATAACCCTCAAGAGCCAGAATATTTTTCAAGAATATTGTTAACGGAACTCAACCATGAAGGGGGGAAAATCAATTACAGAAGCAATGACTTCCCAGCAATGATTACGGTGTGTCTGTTCACAAAAGGCACATACTGTACAAGCTCACTGATATCCTTCCAGGGGGGTCTGTAGACAGTCAAGGGAGTAACAAAAAACACAATCAGGAAAAGTTAAGAGAGAGGTTAGACACGAAAAATATTTATTTCCAGCAATGTAAATATCAGCATTCCAAAGGTGCTGAAGTAGTATGAAAACAGCAACATTCACTTCTGGTTTTGATGTTTATACGATCAATAATTCTGTCAAAGTACCAAACAAAGGGCAATAATTTATGCTCATAAAGACATAAACATACTAGCCTGCAATATTTATATCACTCATGCTGCTATTCTTTTTTTAAAAAATATATATTTTTATTGAACAAAAAAGAATTTTTAAACAATACAAATTACATAACCAATTACAATTTCCCCCTTTTCCCCTCCCACCCCTACCCTGACTTCCCTCAGCTCCCCTCTCTAATTTGTTTATACATATTGTTTTCTGCATGTTGATAAATTGTACATATCATTACATTATCCATAAAATGTTCTACTAATAAATTGTGGATGTTTATTCAAAACCTGCCAAGGAGTCCAAATCATTTTGTTGTCTTTTTAAATAGTTTGTAAAAAGTTCCCATTCTTCCTTAAAGTCACGATTGTCCTTCTCACGTAGTTTATGTTAATTTTGCCAGTTCTACATAGCTAATCAATTTTTCTTGTCATTGTTCTTTTGTTGGGACTTCCTCATTCTTCCATCCTTGCTGCTATTCTTAGGTGATAAAACTTTTATTGACCAGAATCCAGGATGAAATTGAGATATTGAGTGCCTCAAGAAACAGAACTGAGACAAAGCAACAGGACAGATCATGAACTGGGTGATTACAGGGAGCCTAGTATCAATCACAATTATTCAGGTTTTGTTTTTAAACTTAGCTTAGTTATATTTTTATTTTTTAACTCAACTTTATCAGTATAGGTTCAAACTGTAAAAACTGTAAAATAAAAAAAAACTGTAAAAAAACCACAACTTAGAAATTGTTTCCAGACCAATCCAGCCCAGCATAAACCCTAACCAAACCAAGACTATGTCAAATTCTTTTATGAGAAGACAAGATACAAAGTGCTGCAAAGGTCAAGCTCTAACTCCTCTGCTGGAGCATAAATATAACAGCGTTTTCAGGAAACACCCCAGTGCTAGCCTGAGCCATACAACTCTCTGTGTCATATTTAAGCTAAGCTGCTTTGATGGTCATGACCTTTCTACAATACACATTCAGTAGGTTCCTTAGGAAGTTTTTGAAAGAATAAAAATAAAAGACTACATTTTGATTTAAGAAATAAAAATACAACCCTCAAGGATTCACTGCTAATACGACTAACATGGAAAAAAGTACTTGGAATAACTTGTCTTTTTAGTCCACCATTTGTCTGTTCAGTTCAGTCTGTTCAGGAGAGCCAGCGTGATATAGTGGT
The DNA here is from genome assembly GCF_965207765.1 of Zootoca vivipara. Taxonomy (NCBI): domain Eukaryota; kingdom Metazoa; phylum Chordata; class Lepidosauria; order Squamata; family Lacertidae; genus Zootoca; species Zootoca vivipara. Next base: position 75,313,103 of record NC_142584.1, on the reverse strand, counting down.
TAAGAGCGGTGGACTCGTAATCTGGTGAACTGGGTTCACTTTCCCGCTCCTCCACATGCAGCTGCTGGGTGACCTTGGGCTAGTCACACTTCTTTGAAGTTTCTCACCCACACTCATAGAGTGTTTGTTGTGGGGGAGGAAGGGAAAGGAGAATGTTAGCGGCTTTGAGACTCCTTCAGGTAGTGATAAAGTGGGATATCAAATCCAACTCTTCTTCTCTTTCTTCTTCATAACTAAGAAGGTCCCTCTACCCCCACCGAAGGCTCTACTGCTTTATCATATTTACAGCACTGTTGAGTGTTAATTAATTAGTAGTGCCTCCCCACCTTTTTGTTAGCTGTAACACATTGCCCAGTTTATTAGAAGAATTATTCACAGAGCCGTATTTTAATTGCATATTACGAATCTTTGTATTTTAATGTTTCATTTGCTTTATCAAATATTTTTATTATAGATGCTGAAATTTTAATGCTACTGTAATTGGTTTTTATACTTAACACATATTTTTGCATTAAGCGGTATAATATTATTATTATTATTAATAATGATAATAATAGCAAAATTCTCTTTCACATGTCCATGTCACACTAACTCTAAAATGGTATTATTAGCGCTGTCATTTCCTTCTCTCTTCCAGAATTCAATGAGAGAGAATCACTGCCTTACACTAATGCTGGCAAACTAAAGAGAAGTGGTGGCCAGAAGTGGTGGCCAGAACAAGCTTTATTTTACCATAAATATGGATCATATAAAATGCACCACCAGAGAAGGGAGGAAAGGAACACACAAACTCTAAAGCAGCATGTTATGTCTTCCCAACAGGAGGCTGGGAAGTCAGTGTTCTGAGTCACAGAAAATTGTTGTTCATTGCCAGCAAATGACAGGTCACGTGTAAATCACAAAGCATCTGTAGTCTTATTGATTAATGCCTTTCCTCTGTGTCTAATGTCTATGTTTAAAGGAGAAATGGGTTGCAGCAATCTATGAGGGTAATTTCCTTTTAAAAAAGCATATGTTGGGTCAGATGCGCTGGTGTCAACTGAGTGTTCTTTAAGTTTTCAGACAATTACAAACCTCTATTTTAGGTTTTTTGTGAAAACTGTTTTTGAAGATGAACTCCTAAAGAAATATATAAAAATCCACTTCGTTCATGGATAGTCTGAAGTTAAAAACTCAAAAACCACTTAACGTATCTTCCTCATTATCAATGTATTGGCGTTTTATTTTTTCTAACAATGGATTTGGAACAAACATGAATGCTTTTGAAGTTCTAAGGTCTGTAATACAGCTATCACATTTTCCAAAAACTGGTATGCACACAACTATTTTGTAAACCTGTTTAAGAAATAAAAATCACATCCCTTTCCCAGTTATGCTGAAGAAGTGTGAGAACAATTGCATTAATGATTAAAACCATTACATCACTTAATGTGGTGTTGTACCATTCTGGTCAACCCAAAATAATCTATTTGGGGATAGCAATTCAGCAGCTCAAAGAAATGAATATTTAAATAGATTCATGGGGAATTAATACAGGAACGTCAAGTTTGGAATAAATAATCTCACTGGAATAAGTCTTTC